>NC_065919.1:15107516-15365016 GCF_024586455.1 Bactrocera neohumeralis | reverse complement strand
GCAATACTTACATGCAACAACAATATGCCGCATATGAAACCCAAACCTTGACAGTAGCCCAGCTCTGGATCGAGTATGGAGTAGGCTTTCAGCAAATTGAACAGCGACAATTGTCCTACACCTAATGGATCTTTGTAGAATTTATGATTAGGGAAGGTGCGTCCCAGATCAATAAAGATGGCATGCTGATGTTCGGTGAGATTTTTCAGCAAAGTATGATAGGGCGTATTGAAATTGGGAAATTTCTTGGTATCCACTGGTGCTGTATTCATGGAATGCTGATCGGCGAGGAAGGTCCAAACATCACCACGTTTCGAACGTGGCACACCACATTTAATGGCTTGTGCTAGCACTTTGGGATCCTTCTTATTGGCGATTTTCATGGAGTCACGTTCAATGATCTGCTCCCAACGCTCGATCAGCTGTTTGTCGCATGGCACGATTTCTTCATAGTCGAGTTTGATGCGTTTGAGCTCATTTTCATTTTGACGAGCCTGTAACATAGCATTCTCGGTTTCCATGCGATTCAACAGTATGGTCTGACGTATGGCGGTCTTCCAGAGATCGCGAAGCTCCTCACGCGACCGTTTGCCGCGTATGCGTTCTACGGATAAATTAATTATAATAAAATAAAATGCATTTTAAACGTGAAGACTCACTTGTAATTCTCATTGGTGACATAAATTCATTCTGCGCATCGCCATCCATACCCTTTGATGGTGTTACCACGCTGTTTAAAATGGCGTGACGCCATGAAGCTTTATGTGCTTCAGATTCCTTGGGACTGTTGCCAACTTTAATGAAACTGCACGAAAAAAGTCGCACAATCAATCAACAACAAATTTTATGACTAAAAAAATTAATATCTCTTACATATCCATCATGGGACTCTTCAAGTGCTCTGCATTGGGTTTGCTCGGACTTGCGCTACCAATCGTGTTCGAACGGGAGCGGAAACCCTCCGGTGGTGTCTCATTGCCACTACGACTAACCGGATGCGGCTCGGCCGATTTCTCACGTATCTGATGATCGCGCAAATCATGCGCTATGCCAATGTCATCCTTGGATGCTTTACGTTTCAACAGATGATCAAATGAATTGGTGAGCGAACGTTTGGCTTTCATGAAAATCGTACTACCACCCAAGTATTGATTCAAGAACTCTGAACGATTCTCAGCAGTGTCGTGCACATGCCTTTGCTGACGTGACTCACAATGCGCACGTAAGAGCATCATCAAGAATTGATTTTGCTCCGACAGCGGTGAGCTGGTCTTCTCCGAACCATAGTACTTGGCCCAAATCATGTCCTGCTCATCGTCGGTAAGCGATTCTATGCGACGGAATATCATCGCTTGTGTTTTCTTCTCACTCAAACCTTCAACGTCGCTACAGAGTTTGTGATACCACAACATGGGACAGTGTTCACACGAGAAGATCTGTGTGGCTTCCTTTTTCTTTTGTTCTGCGCAAGTGACGAAAGCTTGCGAAATGGCCGCCACTATATCGTCGCACACATGATCCGACTGACATTTAAAGACATAACCTATGTAGCCATCATTATGCACCTCACGACAGATGATGCCGAAATGATCGGGATTCTTTTGTCCCTGCGCGCAGCTGGCCACATCCTTGAAGTCCTTGTATAGCAACACTTGCTTGCGATCTGGCGAGATGAGCCGCAAATCAGACCGGCCCACCAGAAAGACCATGGTACGATTCTGCTCTACAAATGGAGGAATACAACCGTACGAGGCGGAGCGATCGCGTTGCTTGGGTATGCTGTTGGATGGGAGAGAATGTGGATAATTATTATGCGTGCAAATAAGTTGAGGGTTTGCGATTGTAATATTACTGAAAACCGAAAATTAAGGGTTTAACTCAAGCAACTAAAGAATCATGCAAGACAAAAGCTTTTGAAAAAAATACTATAAACGCTTCTAAGCAAATATACAACAAAAACATATAACTAAATACACATTTTCTTCAATCAGTTTGGAGCCTTGAACAGGCAACAAAATGCTTTTAAGTAGAATGCAACAAAACGCTACAACTTTTCAAAGTACACGGTCGTTCTAAAGCATGCCGCTGGTGAAAAGCCAGAAAACGCTACAACATCCTACTCACGTGTCGAGCGTTGCGTAGGTTGGTTGTTGTGGTATCTTGAGCATTTGCTGTTGACTTTCATCAGATGCTGTTGTTGTTGTGGTCGTTTTTTCTTGTTGCTTCGCTTGCTGTTTGGAAGCCTCCTCCTCCTGCGCTTGACGTGGCGGTGATGGATGTTTGTTGATTATAACATTCGGTGCAAGTGACACATCTGCCCTTGGACCTGCTACTTTTTCTTCTTCTGTGGTTGCACTGTTATTCCGTTTTTGTTATTGTTATTATTTAAGAAAAAGAGGAATACGCGTTTTAAATTAGACACAATGCTTATGGAACCTTCAACTTTTTAATAATTGAAATAAATTTATTTTTTTTTAGAAATTTTTCATTGCGGCCCTGTAATAATTCTCAAGTTCGTAACTGAAAATAAAAACTCAATGCGGATTCGAAAAACTTATTTGTATGTTGGAATTAAATTTATGCGCAGAGATGTATTGTAACTAAGAGCGTTTTCTTTTCTCGATGAAAATTGTGTCTCATTAAATAGCAACATTGTGCAAATGTTCCATGACACCCTGCAAAATTCTCAATTTTTTAAATGATAAAAGAACAAAAAAAAAATGGCACCCTATTATAAACCAGCTGTTGCATTGTTTGTTATTATAATAAACTTGTTGAACTGCAATTTGCGAAAATAATGAAAATAAGATTGGCATTTCACACTATTTTTTACCTCCGAGTCTGAGTAAGCATTCAGAACGAATTTTACGAATCCTTTCAGTGGGGTAGTGATTTTTTTTTCAACAACTAACATCCTCATTTCCTTCTCTGAAGTTGATGAGGATAAATCGACCAACTCATTTGCAATTTCCAATAATGATTTTAATAAAACTGACCGAATCATGTCACTTTGTGCAAAAACTTGATTCAAATACTTTGCAATTTGAAAACATGTAGAGGCAAGAACATGCAATTTTGACAGTTCGAGCATAGAGCACTGAATATAAAATACAGTGAAGCCTTGATATAACGAACTGTGATATAATACAAAACAAAAATTAGGCCGAGTTTCTTATAAAAAGGGAATGTTTGTATATATTTAACTTGATTTTAATAGGTCAGTTTGTACAGCAGCTATGTGTATATAGTGGACCGATTTGAACAATATGTTCGGAGATTGTAGCGCTGCTTTGGCCAGTTATTTATAACAAATTTCGAGAAGATATATGGTCAAATAACAAATTTTCCATACAAGAACTTGATTTTGATCGGTCAGTTTGTATGGCAGCTATATGCTACAGTAGTCCGATATCAGATCGATTCCGAGCAATGTGCAATTTCTTGCGGATAAAAGAACAAAGATAAAAAGCTGGTCACACTTATGATTTATATTCTTATGCAATCGACAGAAAAATTTAAATTTCTCACACCATTTCAATTTAACATTTTTGAATTCGTAGCGTATAAAATTTTGGTGTCTGTTTAAGCTTATATCCACATACACGCATACTACAAACATATGTCCTTGAAAATATGTACTCATATGAACACTTACTCTTTTTTCACAGGAAGTTCAGTCTGACTAATGCCGCGCAATAATCGCTTTGGTAATTTATTCGATTTATTTGATGTGTTCTGCTCATCCCCAACGATTTGTGTAACGCCTTCCTCTGCAATACTTTCTTTCATCGACTTGCGTGGCATTGCATCCTGCTGCTCAGCTTCCGTTTCTGTCTCCGTCGATGTTTCGGCTTCTGTTTCTGCGCTCGCGCCCTCAACCATTTCTGCCGCTGACTCTTCAGCATCACTCTCTTTGAGCGAAATGGCTTTCAGATCGAACGTTACGGTACTACTATTGGCGTGCGCATTGACATTGCTGGACTCAACATTCAAGGAGAGTTTGCGATTAGACGCTGCTGCCGTTGTTGCAGCGCTGGCCGTGGCGGTGGCGGTCAACTGCATGAGACGTGTACGTTGCGCGTCGTACGCCTTGAACTTGGGCAGGGCGTCATCGATGAATGAGAAGGGCACGCGCTTGTGTGAGACGCGTATTTTACCCACATACATGACTTCGAAGAAGTGTGTGTGATTGGGTGAGATATCGGCGAGCAATGACAGATTACTCTGCGCGGAGGTAGATGTCGGAATGTGCACCTGTGTATGAGTGTGGAAAGTTGGCTTAGTATGCGTGTTTATAGATATTAACGTTGAATTTGTAGTTAATGTAGTAGTTGTACTTACGGTGCCCGCTGAGTTGCTCAAGCCATGCGTATACGATTTAGACGATTTCATCTTAGACGAAATAATATTGGGACTAGCATCGTGTTGAGCATTGCGTACGGCTTCGCTGAGCTTGAGATTGGTGGCCGGTGTGGCGTGTATGCCGTTGCCGGTGAGTGCGCGTTGCATGGACAAGTCATTGCTGGAGCCGTTGGCGACAAAGGTCTGCGGTATGCTGCCCACAGAGCCGCCAAGTGTGTGCGCAGGATCACGCATTTGATGCATGAGCTCGGCCATCTGCAAAACGTTTAACAAAAACAAAATAAAATAATTAGTGTAAAGAAATTACGGTAAATAATCTTGTTATTTTGTCAAAAAAGCGTCAAGTTGCGATTAATTGCAGTTAATATAAAGCAGTTGTTATTGAAATAATTAAATTTTTGTTAGACAACCTCCTACGAATTGTTACCGCTCGGCAGCGCTTCACTTTGATTAATAAAAATGGCAACGATTTCAAGAAAAAAGTGCATCATTAGCGTCACACGTGATTCAAACGTGATTCACACTTCGTCAAACGGTAGTTTTAGTGTAGTTGTATAGAATTTAAATACAAAAGTGCATGCAAATCAAACATTTATTTGCTTTTCGGCAAAATGTTGCAACAGTCGGGGGTATATAGCGTCGCATTAGTATATTATTTACTGCAAATCGGTTTTAAGTATTTAGTAATGATGAGCGCCAAGTCCACTGCGTTCATGTCGCACGTCGCAGACGTTGACATTTTGCCAAAGCGCGCGTGTTTTTTTTTACAAAATAGTAATATACAAAATATTTAAAAATAGAAACAAAATAGCGACAAATTGTAATTAGTATACATATGTACATTGTGCCAAAAAAGCAGCCGGAAATTGTAATTAAATTCGCCAGGTAAATGGTATTTCAAAAAAATGTATTTTGCTAAGTTGGTAGGATTGTCATTAATTATTGTGCCAAATATGAGCGCGACCTGTCAAACAGTTTGTTTACAGCAGCTGCTTAAGTCGGTACACATCAGTAGTGCATTGCGATTTTTACAATGGATAAAAATATCAAACAAAGAATTTGTCGCAAATTTTGTATTTCTAACCAAATTTCGTGTGCGGAATCATTGCGAATGTTGGAAAAGGCTTATGGTGATTCAGTTTTACCAAAAACACAAGCCCACGAGTGGTATAAAGCCTTCAAAGATGAGAGATGGACGACCTTCGACCTCTTCAACTGTTGAAAACATTAAAAAAGTGAAGGTTATGGTGCTTGAAAATTGTCAGACAAGTACTAGAGAGATGGCAAAAGAGCTCTACATCTCTCGCGAATACATTGGAATGATTTTGTGGATATTTTGGGTATGCAACGTGTTCTTGCTTGACTCGTTCCGATAAGGCTGAATTATTTTCAAAAAGAAAAACAGGTCTCTTTGGACATGCTTGATCGTGCGAATTCCGATCCCACATTCATGGAGTTATAATTGCCGATGAAGTCAATAATCATCGGTATGGAGGAAAAAATGCCAAAGTCGATCAAAAATCCAGGTGATGCTCATTCTTTTTCGTTATTCGTTGTTTGGTGCATCATGAATTTGCTCCGGAGGGACAGACGGTTAATAAGGAGTTCTATTTGGCCGTATTGAGGCGTTTGCGTGAGAACATCCGTCGAAAACGGCAGAAATTGTGGAAGAATAACTTATAGATTTTACACGATGATAAAGCCAAAAACGTGTGATTTTTTCTTGTTCCCCAAACCGAAATTACCGCTCCGTGGAACTCGTTTTCAGTCGATCGAAGTGATAAAACGAAATTCGATGAAGGAGCTGAGGGCCATCACAAGAAGTGCTTATGAAAAGTGTTTGGAGGACTGGAAAAATCGATGACAAAAGCGTATTACATCTGTTGGACACAAATTTTAAGGCGACAAAACAAATATTGATTAATAATTAAAAATATTTTGCGTTTTATTTAGAACTTCTGGGTACTTTTTTGTCACAATTTCTATGTGTATAGGAAGCTTCTAAGGCTGGCAACAACATCGGAATAGTCTATGCAAATAAATAAATATATCTTATACATATGTACATATGTACATACGTATATTTGACTTTAGTTGGGCGCTTATGAGTCTACGTTGATCAAGACGAAATTTAGCAAAAAAATCCATTAGGGATTACAAAGCATTAAACTTCAAACAGAAAATTGCATTGTGATATATGTATATATGTACAATATGCATATATGTAGATGTATAGCATATTTGTATGAAAAAACAAACATTTGCGGCTATATATGTACATATGTATGTATGTATGTATGAAAATATACATAGATAGAAGCGCAGCAACAAAGAAAATGTGCTGCCAAATACCATAAATCAACAAAAGAAAGTGTGATGAACTTGTGTACTTTTTTATATACATACATAAAATACACAGAAATGCTATTGCAATTTTTTTCTGAAATTATTATTATTTTCTTTTTCATTTTAAAAATTTCACCGAACACCTAAATTTCATACAAAACTTCTAAAACGCTTTCTATTAGCAGTGAAGAATTCACTTTTGGATTTATTGTGGGCTGTTTTTGATTTTTTCGAACATATACAAGCGCAAAAATATACATATGTATGTATGTATATGTCTACTTTTTTAAGCTTGTAGTTTTTGAAAAAAACGACAAATGGAATTATGTATGTATCTTTACAAACGATTTCAGCCTAGAGTGTGATCTACAAACTGACTGATAGACAGTAATAAATTATAAATAGATGTAGTTCTTTATGTATGTACATATGTACATATTTATCTACATATATATCTATGTTTTGGTATATATTAACAAAATAAATATTTTCAACCTTAGAAACTGAAAATGTTTTGATTTTTTGAAAAGCTTAACATTAAATGTCATTGTAGTCCTGAAATTATTTTTTCTGTTTTTCTTTCATGCGACAAAAAATGTATGCATATTTGTTAGTATTATCACCGAAAACTAAAATTGTTCTACTGAAACATACTGAAATGAAGACTTAAAAGTATTTAGGTTATAATCACTCAGAGCACTACTTTTAAAAGTTTCAAGGCAAATAATGAAAAAATACTAAAATTTGTGTATTGTTCTCATATTTTCTTCGAAAGCATTATAAAAATCGTGGAAAAATATATTCCTATGAGTCACATATTCTTAAGCGCAATAACATTGAATCGAAAAAGTAAAAGAATTATAGAATTTATAGAATTTTATTTATTTATTATTTATTTTTTTATAGAATTATATAATTTTAAAGATATTTAAGGCGGTAAATACAGGAACTTTAATTTTTCACACAATACGCTCGGTAGGAGCTTTTGTGGGATGTTGAGGAGGCTTGTACCACGGTAGTTGGTGCAGATTGTGGAGTCTTCCTTATTGTGGATTGGGCAGAGCATATTCCGCTCATATTCTACAAAAAAGCTGATGATTCACGTATATATATTATAGTGTCTTCAACGTTTCCTTCTTGGTGTTGCAAGTTTTGTGGCAAACTTAATATACGCTGTTCAGGGAATAAAAAACATTCCTAATCAAATCCGTATCAAATTCATAAAAATATTTAACAAAAACTTATCAAAAGCTTATAAAGCTACCACTTAACTAGTGAATAATCCAACAGGCAACTGTCATGTTCATTGTAATCATTTTGTATTGTATTAATTCGCATATATTGAACAAGAGGGCAGTGCTCAAGTAGTGCATAAGTAGCAGAAGTGGGGATTCGATTTACTAAAAAAAGCTGTTTTAAGTGCTTTAAGTGCAGAAAATATGAAAAATATTGTGCAGAAACTAACTTAATATACATATATACATTTATATGCATATTTAAGAAAAAATATATATCCACATTGTAGTTTATCTAAACGCTTTAATTAATAATTCCCGGAATAGCCTAGCCACAAATCGTGTGAAAATCAAAATTCCGTGTGCGCTCTATGCTTGAG
The DNA here is from genome assembly GCF_024586455.1 of Bactrocera neohumeralis. Taxonomy (NCBI): domain Eukaryota; kingdom Metazoa; phylum Arthropoda; class Insecta; order Diptera; family Tephritidae; genus Bactrocera; species Bactrocera neohumeralis. Next base: position 15,356,693 of record NC_065919.1, on the reverse strand, counting down.
TGGAACAAGACAATGAGTATCTGTGCGCTTGAATGCATATACATACTAATACTAGTATGTACATATGTATATAATGTATGTAAGTAAATATATTTATTAAGTGCTTGTTTGTAATAATTCAAAAAGCACAGATGTCTCTTGTGTGTATGTATGTTTGTGTGGAAAACCGCAACCGAACGTGTTAACAGCCAAGTATTTGCATTTGAATTTGCCGTGAATTCCTTAAAACTGTTGTGCAAACTTCTATCTTTTCTGTCTAGTGAGAAGTGTTTGGTTAATTACATATTTAAATAAGCGCCAAGTCACGTAAATAATGAACTTCACTGTCTAACTGATTGTATGTACATATGTATATATGTAAATTGTGACAAAAATGAATTATTTAAAAAAATTTAGCATAAATAAAAAAATGTGAAAAAGTTATTTTGTTGGCCTACTGTGCCACCGCTGTGCTTATTTCTACCGAAAATATGCATTACGAGCACTTTGCTGGTGGTGGACGCCATGGCGTATGAGCAATCTGCAATGACGTCGCACTGAGTGATCATGAAGACAGAACGCCGCTGATCACACATGGCTGGGATGATGTGCAACCATGTACTTGGTGCGCGACATATTACCTATATATAGGTACATAAATGTATATTTGTATGTATTTATATACATATATACAGACAGATTATATATTATATATGCATGAGTAACAGAAGCCCACAAAAATGCATATGGAGAAGCAATTTTCTTTTTGATTATGGTGATGACCAAATATACAAGTATTTTTAATTACATACATATTTTAAGTATACTATACATGTATATACATATATTTGTGCTTGTTTTAAATATTATTTTTTTTTTAATATTTTAGGCAGATATACAAATATTTGTAGCACAATAATGCACCTCTTTTCGAAACAAAGCTGGGTTGTCGAAAATAATTTACATTAAAAATAAGAATTTAAATTTTACAACAATAAATGCAAAATAAATTCGCTTATATTGTACGTATGTATGTATATTACTTGTAAATTTAATTGCAATTTTATGACTTTATTTGTGGACTTTCTTTTGATGTTTCCAAACATAAATTTTAGACAGCTAGTAGAACAATTGTATGCGGTAAGAGGTGAGATAGATGTTACATATATAAGCAGGAATAAAAATAAAATGGCACTAACAACAATAACAAATTGTTTCCTTTATTTCTGTACCTTAGAGAACGCTGTGTGGGGGAGAATATTGTGTGGGCACAAACAAAAGCCAAAAATGGAAAAACTTTCTTTGAAAGGTATGAATTATTTTTGTAGCAGCGTTATATTTGAGCTTTACCCAAAAAAACAAAAAAAAAAAAACATTTGAATTATTTAAATGATTTTCAACGAAAGCAAAGAAGAATAGGAACAAATGAAAATTGTGCATGTAATTAGTAATTTCAATTAATTCTGTGTGATAAACATAGTGTTTTATGTAAGCATATACATATTTACAAAAATTTTCCTTTTACAGATCTGTTAAAAACTACCTTTTTTGTAAGCTTTAACTATAACACCACGAGTTCTTAATACTAATTATAAGCATACAAACATAAACATACATACATACATATATGTGTGTACATATATGTACGATAAACAATATAATCAACTGAAGCTAGACTTTGTGACCCCAATTATTAACTTACAAGTAACAAGCACAGTTGCATAAAGTATACATTGGGACAAAAAAGTACCCAGAAATTGTAATTGCATTCTTCGGGTAAATTATATTTCAAACAAAATTCGCTAAGTTGATAGGACTGTCCTTAATTACTAAATAAGAGCGCAATCTGTCAACCAGTTTGTTCACAGCAGCTGCTTAAATCCGTACACTTCAGTGGTGCGTTGCGATTTTTACAATGGATAAAAATATCGAACAAAGAATTGGTCTCAAATTTTGTATTTCTAACCAAATTTCGTGTGCGGAAGCGTTGCGAATGTTGGTAAAGGCTTACGGTGATACAATTTTATCAAAAACACAAGCCCACGAGTGGTACAAAGCCTTCAAAGACGGTCGAGTGATCGTTGAAGACATATGTATCTCATACTTGACGACCTTCCAGCTCTTCAACTGATGAAAATATTACAAAATGAAGAAAATGGTACTTCAAAGTCATCAGGTAAGTGTTAGAGAGCTGGCAAGAGAGCTCGTCGACATCTTTCGCAAATCCATTCGAATGATTTTGGTGGATATTTTGGCTTTGAAACGCGTTCTTGTTCGACTCGTTCCGATAAAGCTGAATGTATTTCAAAAAGAGTACCGCAAACAGGTTCTTTGGGCACTCTTGATCGTGTGATATCCGATCCCACATTCATGGAAAGCAGTAAACTGCCGATGAGTCTTAGATTTATGAATTTGACATGCAAACAAGTCAACAATCATCGGAATGGAGGAGAAAAAAACGGCCCGTAACCAAAAAAACCACGTCAAAGTCGCTCAAAAATCAAGGTGATGCTCATTGCGCTTTCGATATTCGTGGTTTGGTGCATCATGAATTTGTGCCGCAGGTACAGACGATCAATGAGGAGTTCTATTTGACCGTATTAAAGCGTTTGCGTGAGAACATCCGTCGAAAACGGCAGGAATTGCGAAAGAACAATTCATGCATTTTACACGATGATAATGCATCAACGCATCGAGCCACGATTGTGACCGAATTTAGAGTCAAAAATGCAATGAATGCCATCGATCAACCACTGTATTCACCAGATTTGGTTCCGTGTGATTTTTTCATGTTCCACAAACTGAAATTGCCGCTCCGTGGAGCCCGTTTTCAGTCGATCGAAGAGATAAAGCGATATTCTCTGCAGGAGCTGAAGGCCATCCCAAGTGAAGTGCTTATGAAAAGTGTTTCGAGGACTGAAAAATCGTTGGCATACGTGTATTACATCTGGTGGGGATTACTTTGAAGGAGACAGAAAAAATATTCATGAATAATTAAATATTTTCGTTTTATTTACAAATTCCGGGTACTCTTCCGTCACAATGTATGTATGTTTGTATGTACATATATATGTATATGGACACATGTAAATATGCAAAACTATCTATTTGTAAATGTACATCGACGAGTGCGTAATTATTCGCAATAAATTAAACAACTCTATAAATAGTCGAGGAAATATGTTTTTAACTGATCAGGTAATTAAGCTCATGTGTACGCAGATGTATACACACATACATAAAAGCATACAGTAGCTACATTTTATATACCATATGTATGTATGTGTGTTAAAGATGAAGACCCTTGACCGTAGAATGCTATTTCTCTTAAGCAGCTCATACTTTGAGCAACACGTTTCAAGAGTATAAAAAGAAAATAAATGACATTTTGCTAATTTTCTACAATTTTTCCATAAGAACTTCAACTTTTCCTCAATTTGAAAAACAATTTGGTTCTTCTTAAATTATTTTCTTCTAAGTTTTAGAAATCGAATTTATATATTCTCCACTTATGTATTTTCTGCTAAAAATAAGAATCTGTGTAAATTGCGATAACGTGAACACAATCCAAAATATTAATTAAACTAGTGTACATATGTATGTAATTAATAGTAAATATTTAAACTACTTATTTACATATTCGCATTAATGTTTGTATGTATGTAAACCAAGGCGACGTGACTGTTTATTTGACGGCGAAGGCAACTAAACAACAAACAAAAAGCAGAGAAAATATATTGAAATCGAAAAAGAAAAACAAAATAGTGGACTGATTGGCTGACCAATAAGTGAAGTACTTGTAAATAGCTCGCGGCTTCTACAGATAACTTGTGCTTAGTAAATCCACGAATATTTATATAACATGTTTGTAAATATTTATGGAATTTAGAAATATTTAATGAAAGAATGATTTAAATAAAATGAAACCGACTGCATAACTTGCAAAGAAAAACAACTAAATTATGTTTAGATAATGATGAATGAATGATTATTTTATCAAATATATTCGAAGTCGACAGAGAAGTAAAGAGAAATATGTAGACTGAAAATTATAAAAAAATAATAATAATAATGAAATTATCTGTGAACTTTAAGTGTTTATTCTTCAAAGTTTTTGTTCTCATTTACATTTTTACTGTTTACACAGATCTAAAGTAGTTTGGTTGCCCTAGATATGAGACCGATTTTAGAAATAACTTGGGCGTGCATTTTTCCCCCTAGCTTTCCTTTCCATTGATACGGATTTATTATACCGATTTCTGATTTCCCTTTTTGAAACGCAAAGGAAGATATTTCATGAGTAAAACTGGGCATTTCAGTATGTGGGTCTGGTAGTGAACGAGGGCAAGATGGAATATCTCTTGTGATCAAACAAACAGGTGCGACTTGCTTCCCACGTCACTGTTGACAGTCATAACTTCAACCATACCGGATAGTATTCGACGCAGTACCCGCCGGAGGAAGCAGAGGAAGCGGAAGACCTCTACTCCGCAGGAAATACCTGGTTAAGAAGGACCTGTCTACACTTGAAATCTCCAATTGGTGCCAAACACCGAAAAGGAAAAACGACTGACGACGATATTGTAAACTCGGCTATAACCGTGTAAGCGGTGTCTACTCCAATAAAGAAGAAAAAGAAGAAAACTGGACATTTAGTAGACTGCAGACATCTCTAAGTTTATTTTTATTAAACTTTCCGTATATTTTACGCATATTTTCGGTAAAGAAAAGGTAAAAAAAAAGATGCGCAGAACCCTAATCATGACCGGAAAAATAAATTTTGTTACGTAGGCTTATAAGTCAAAATACATATAAAACATATCATAAAAGTAAGAGCACATTGAATACTTTGACGAATAAATTTATAATCTTGGTATTTGAAACCATCGAAATGTGCTAGATAAGTCCAATTTTTCACAATTTTTCCATTATCTTCTTCTTTCTCTGGCGTTGACACCGCTTTCATATTTTAGCTGGTTAAAACGGGACATTCGTTTCTTCTGGTTTGAACGAGGGCAATTCGAAATATCTCATCATTCAACAAATAGTCCTGCTCCACCTGATCTCTTCAACGGAGTGGAGGTCTTTCTCTTCCTCTGCAGTACGGGAATAATGAGTTGAGGGCTTTACTTTTTCCGAATATGATTTCTAATTGATCAGTTCTTGCCTTCTCCAAACGCTGCTTGCCATGATTCGGATACCAAGCTGGAGCCACTTAAACGAATAATATTGGCATTGCCTAAAAGTTGCGAATCAATTGCCTGTTGTGCTCATTCCTGGCAGTAATTAATGAAGGACAGCCTGGAGATTCATTCCAGAATGTTTAGTGTTATTTACGTATCCTTAAAGTCAGAAATGGACCACATCTCCAAAGATGATGTCACGGCAAGAATGTAAATAATATATACATAAGTAAGTCGCAAATAATTTTGAAAGATTTTTAAACTATTTCCGGAGCAAGATATGATTGCATGTTAGTTTACGAAAGTTACTGAGCATAAATGTCAAAATGTGTTTACTTTGACTGTTCTGACAGCTATGACCTATCACAAACATATTGTTATATCTAATACATGTTCAGACCGAGAACTGAAAATCGGCTTCCAAATGAAAAAATGCATCCGTTATATGGAAAATATTTAAAATAAGACTGCTTTTACTTCAAAAAACTATATGATAATGTTTTCTTTTGATAAATTTTAAGCGATGTGAATTCTTGAATGGCAAAAACAGCTGTTTTTTCATCTTTCCAACGGCAGTGAGAGCGGGCTGATTAGTGAAGGGCTTAAATGTAATCTAATCCCTTCAAGTTTTCGGTCTGAACATGGTATAAAAGCCAATATACCTATGTAAGTACATACTCAGGTGTGCAAGTGCCTATGCTTAAATAAGTAAATAGGATTATAGGTACATACAAACATATGTATATAGTATCTGCATAAGTGTGTTTTAACATAAATATTTTTTCAATGTTTTTTCAGCATTTTATGCTCAACTCAGACGCGTTCGTCCAAACGCCAATGAAAGCGATTTGTTTATTTTTATAAATTAATTTATGACGTTGTTTTTGTATGTGTGGATACGCATACATGCAATTGTACATGCATACATACATATGTAAACCAATTTAAAATGTGTTGTGGTTCCCTGCCGAATTTCAATCAATTTAGCTTTTTATTAAAATAACACAAACATTGTGGGGGAAAGAGATGATTTTGTCTACAATAAAGAAACGTGTTTGCGCGCATATTTATTTATCTTTAATTCTGTGCGTGTGTCTTTGCATACAATGTACATATGTAGGTGTGCATACACAGGCATTTACGCACTTGCTTTTAATACAATTTTAATTGAATTAATATTAAGCTTTTTATACCAAAACAACCGTCAGCGACTGCTTATCACATGGCCGACCAGTTATGTGGGCAGTCGGTGGCCGAATGTTATTAACGGTACGCATACGCTGATTTCATTGTAAATATTTATTGCCAATTATTAACGTTTGCATTGTTTATAAATACTGCATAAAGCACATACATTTATACATACTATGTATGTACATATGTATATACCTATACATATATAACTGTTTGAAAGTGCAATGAGCTTGTGAGAAACCGAGCGTCGTCGGTACGCTGTTAATTGAATATCATTGCACTTTATTATGCGGAAATTGACGGTAGCGCGTTGCAATCAGGCAGAAAAGACTTGTAACAATACTTACTATGTAAATGTTTTCAGGAAATTATGATAAACTTTTTATTTACTGATGGTTTAAACACACAGTTTTTGAGGTGCGGAGTTGTAATCTGTCAGTTCTCAAATCCAGCTATCAAGTTGAACAAATTGTTTTGAAATTTCATTTTCATCAACCATTATGTATATTAAGCGGTAATATACAGTTAGAATTAAAAAAAAATGATTTTTTTATTTTATTTTCTTTATGTACATACTTATACATATATTTAGGAATACACACAGAAAATTTCATATCGTTGCGGTGAATATTTTCGAAGTTACACGCAAATTTGACCTCACTATGAAATTCGGGTCTTTAATATTACCAATATCATTTGCACCATAGTGGAGGCTACGTAAGCGATATGCGCCTGGATTTATATCCAATCGAGAACTTGCCAACATACGATTCAACATACTTAAGTACATATGTACATATGTATGTAAATTGGAAATCCCACTACAACAACGACAATGACTATACTACTACGTATAGCATGAATGGATGGATGGAAAAAAATAACGAGATGAGTTTTATTGTATGCGGCCCCACTTTGGATCCAGGCTAAGTGCTTTCCAAACCATATCAAGTGACCATGCTAAAATTTTAACTACTGTAAAGCCTACTTAAATGCTTCATGAAAAATTCCAGCTTTTTGAGATACTTAGGCGGCTTAGGTACTTAAAAGACTTAAGTCCTTCGATACGAGGACTAAGCCAAAAATGTTTGTTATTTAAACGGGTTAGGTACTTAGCGAGCTTTACTGTAGTTCGGCGTCCATTGAAATCCAGGGAAACGAATTTCCGTGTTTATACCAGCTATGAGAGTCGCCTACATCAGCAAACAAAGAGAAAAGAATCTAAAGCATCACAATGTGACAAAACCTCATGCAAATGACATTGGACTAACATATTGATACCAGAGATCTAAACGTGGATAGACAGACCTGGATTTCCACATGACCTAACATCATGTTCATGGATGCTTTCTAAGCAACCTTTAGTATGTCATCGCTAGAACCTTTGTCCGATCTGTCCGTAGTGTGTAAAATACTCTGAACATGTATACTATCTTTGCCATCAGTTTTCAAGTTTAAGAGAAAAGCTGAAAACCACAGTTGACGATAATTTCACAGTGGAAAATTTTACAGCATCTATACAAGTAGGTGTGAGTCTTCTGTCAAATGGACAGCTGTCAGCGAAGCGTCACAACTAATAATGACAAGACTTAAATGTCTTCTTCTCTCCCATGAAGTAATACTTAGTGCAGTGGTTCTGTGCGAGAGATATGAAATTTGAGTAACGAATTAAATTACGCACTCTGGCTTTCGATGCGATAAAAGAGAACGTTTATGGTCCTGAAAACATTAAACATTTGGTAGAATTCTGAGAAAAGATTACTGTCAAATTTCCTGTGATGTCAAATGCGATGTGGGTTAGTCAACAGACATTTCGGATACAAATTTTAATTATAGCTTTAAACTACTCGAAAGTAGGACTTCTTTATCTCTTAAAACTGCCAAAACTAACGAAAAGGAATCGCAATTAGTGGTCGGAATATTCCAAAGTTTGTTTATGGGCTCTTGAAAATTTCCAAGAAGATCCGACGTTTTCGAGACAAATTTCGTTCAGCGATGATTAAATATCACTTCAAACAAAGCAAAATTGCCGCATTTGGGACGAAAAGCAACCTGAAGAGATTCAAGAGTTGCCATTTTATCCAGAAAAACAACGGTTTGGTGTGGTTTGTGGTCGGGTGGAATCATCGGTCCATATTTCTTCAAACATGATGCCGGTGAGAACATAACTGTCCATGGCGACCGGCATGACAATTTGATGCTTGAAAATAAAACTCGCGATCTCGGCGACATTAGATTTCAACAAGACGGCGCCACTTCCCACACGTCGCATCAATCAAAGAATTTATTGAGAAAACACTTCGGTGAGCAGATAATTTCACGTTTTGGTTTGTTCAATTGGCCACAAAGATCGTGTGACCGTTACACATTTTCCTGTGGGGATATGTAAATTCGAAAGTCTATGCGAACAATCTCGCTCCGATTCAGGCCTTGAGCGAAACATCATGCGTGTTATTCGCCAATTACCAGTAGAAATGCTTGAACGAGTCAACGAAAATTGGACTCAACGGTTGGATCATCTGAGACGTAGCCGTCATTTGTATAAGATAATATTCAAAAAATAAATGAAAAAGCATTTTCTTTCGAATGATAATAAACATTCACCATTAAGTTAAAAGTTTCTGTGTTTTTTCAAAAAGTAGGGAACCTCGAAATGGATCAGCCTTTATTGACCAAAGCTTTTATCAAAAATATTCTCTTTTTAGGTTGTCAGAATTCGAAAGAGGCTGAGTGTAAAAAAGCAATCTATTGTTACTGAGATAGTATAAAGGTCACAAGGGCTTCGCACAATAAACAGAAAATCAAAATTTTCTGCTCAAATTTTATTTATTAGTAAAAGTAAATATTTTTGCCATAACTTGCAACCGCGAACGTACAATTTTCAATCCATTAGCTCTGGCGCAAGTGCAGCATTCCGAAAAGTTAGCACATATGTATGTATGTAAATAAATTCTCTTATATTGGAGATTTACTATTCAAAGAATAGTTGGAAATTCTATAATAAATCGAAGCAGATTAATTTGCATACCAGTTTAATTAGTACACACGATCAGCCGAAAGGCACATGCACATGCAAAGTTGTTTGTTTGTTTGTTAGAAAAAATACTGCCGTTTTGAGGAAGAAGAGGATATTTATTAGTGTTTTGCTTGCTTTCTTTACGCGGTAATGCTCAAACACAGACAACTTTCAATGTCATTCGCAAATGCGGTCAGCAACAAAGCAAAACAAATTTTAGTTATTTTAATTTTTTTTTAATTTTTTTTAATTTGTTTTACATATACTCAATTTATTTACGTACTGTACGGCTCTTGTTCAATGTTGAGGCATCGCTAAGCGATGTGGTGAGAATCGTGTCACGATGAAATGGCACCGTGAACATTTTGTTTTCTGCAATTTATTACACTTACTAGAGGAATTCAAGGGGGAAGCTCTGCGTCGATGAGCCGGAACAGCTATTAGGGGGCAATTTCTAGTTGTATAAATATTTATATATATATGTATATAGCACTTCCTATATTTTATGATAATATGGCAACCACTTGATTTCTAATTCAATTTACCATTGAATTTTCAAAACTGCAGCTGGGCACTTTCTCGGCAGATCGGCGTTTTTGGCACAGATTTTGTTAGCTTTTGCTACAGATGCTATATTTTTTATTTTTATTTTTTTTTTTTATTATAGGTTAATTGCTTGCGATTGACCCTAGCGGACACAGCTAAGGACAAATAGTGCTTTAATTTTTTTTAATTGCTTCCTTGATCACTTTTTGAGCGCATTTTTAACAAATTTCTTTGCATTTATTTAATTAATATCACAATAGTATAATCACAATTTTTGTGCACTGCTTGAATGCTCAAAAGACTTGCATTTTTCACATTGCTTTTATAATTAGTTTATTAATTTTAATGTGGATCGATCGTTTGTGCGATCAATGACGATCGATTGCATCACACACAGGGGCACAGCTGGGTTGCATGCCACAAGCACGACTATACGATAGATTTATATGTTCACTTATGGTTATGCGTTTATATTTTGTTGTTGTTTGAGACACATACAAACATATGTAGCGTTTTGGCGTTCAACCAAGATCACACCACCATTAATGAAGTGTGGCGTGCGATCCTTTAAATAAATCACCAAGTGGAATCTTTTTTTGAATCAATTAATTCTTTGTGTTATTTGTAGGTCACTAGCATTTCAATGAACTATTTTTATTGGTTTATGCGGCGAATTGAAATTTTGCGAATTTTTATAAAATCATTATTATTTTCATTTCAAAATAAAATTATAAATTAATATTTATAATTGTTAGCAGACATTTTCTTAAAAAAAACTTAGCATAAATCACATTTTCACAGCGGCTCATTTAAACTTTGTAACGCCCGTCAAACCGTCAAGACTGTTTTGCATAAGTAATCACTGTAAACATACGATCACCAAACGCACGGTGAGTTTTAACGTTGAAAGAAAAAATCACAAATACGATATGCACTTTCAGACGTTCAATAATATTTTATTCAAATTTAATTAATATTTTCTACTCCCTGCCTAATCATTATACACGAGGGAGCGTTCTGGACTAGCATGTTAACGGCAAATTGTTAATTTTTCAACTGACGAGAGACGTAAAATCGTGAATTGTTCGATGTGATCGCGGCGACGGCTGTTCAACAGCTGTTGGGCGGCGGACGATTGCTCCGCTTGGTGGCACGAACTTATTGTTTGCGAATACATAGATATATACAGCAAACGTATGTTCATTTGTATTCACTAGTGATGACAATAGAATCGGCAGTTATCAATCCCGCAATCTACAGGTAATTCCATTTGTAAACGAATGCGAAGTATTTTTTAATATATACTAAGATCAAAAAATATAAAATATGATATGAAATATAAATATGATATAAATATCACTGCATGAACTGTCTCTAAAGATGACTCAGTCTACCAGAAACTTTAGCGCGACGAAAAAGAAGCATTAACTCTGTTACAAACTCTTAATTCGATATATGTAAATGATTTCAAAATGCTTAGAAATATAAAAACATTATGGCATACTCAGATTCAGTTAAGACTGAATCATTTCTAGCCGCCTGTATTACTTTCTACTTAAAAAGCCACTGATTACTCAAAAACTCGCTGTTCACCTTTCGGGATTGCTGTGTGTAAAGCGCTCACTCTCTCAGTTTATTTACGTATGTTCATGTTTAGCTATCTCTCATTTCACACACATACATATGTATGTAGTACAAACGCACTCGTTTAGACCAAGTGATCGTACCATTCAGTGGCTAGAAGTGACAAGATGAGTCGTCAATGACTTGTCCCCCGCAACAATGAGCAACAATGAGTGATTTGTTACCGTTGGTAAAACTAAAGCAACACGAATTTAATGCATGTTATGTAAACACAGCTGAGACATAAGGAATTCTAAACAAATTTAATACAAAAAAACTTTAAGGAAGTTTAAAAAGGCAAAATAAATAACAAATCCATAAATTAAAAGCATGGTGGCCAATGCATAATTCAAATTAATTAAAGGGATTGGAAACTAGTGGATATTGAAATCGATTTCTTTTGGAACATACAAGCATGATTTTGAATCAAGCATGCAGTTGGCTTGTAATTCATTACTTTTTAAAGAAACCAGCGAGCGACATGTCCAGAGCAAGCGCAATGTGTTAATATCTCTCCCGCAAGTTAAGGTAGTTTATATTCGAGTTAATATGACTTCAACCCATGGAACTTCTCATTTTTTGGTTTTCGGATTTCACCGCAAATAATTCCAAATTTATCACCAAAATTTGTGTGACTTTGACACGTCGAATATAAATGAGGCGTTACTAAGTGGGTAGACCTTAGTCTACTCTCTAATTAATCACCCTTGTTTTAAAAGAAATGATGTTTTTAAAACCACTCCTTTCTGACTGAAATTCGTAGTTACAAAGTAAGCAATAATTTCCCTGATGGCCTTAATATTATCGTTTTCTTCCCTGTTGATGGCCAAAGTTCAGTTGGCACGACCACACGAAAACAATATTAAGGGAAGACATAAAATAGGTATCTACGTAAATCACTTATTTCGAATTGTACAATGTACATATGTATGTATGTATTCTGATCACAAAAAAGAGCAGAGACAGCAATGGACTTTGACTAAGGTCACTGAAAGTAAAATTCGAATTTTGGCAAATATTTTCACATTAATTTTCTTTTACAATGATACAAATGCAAGAGACAATCGGGACTGATCGTGCGGCTAACGCATGAACGTCAAAAAAGCTGAAGAAGAAAATAAATAAAATCTTACTAGAATTATATGCATTTGCATAAATATTATATTATACACATATGTATGTATGTATGTATGTATATGTACATATATACAATATCGTAATTGCCCGGAATTAGAAAATTGGTGAAGTAATGTTTGAAATTCTACTATGACTCCCGCCTGTCTGACTTTTCTGTAATATGTAAATATAAATATGTAGTATATAAATATATATATATATATGTATATATGTATTATATATACATATGTATTTATATATATATACACGATATATTATATACATGCATGATTTTATTAATTTGCATTTATAAACATACGTACATACATATATACTATGTAATTGCACATATGTTTATACGCTGTTTGTATATTCTGAGTCTCAATTGAAGTGCATTGACGATCGCCAGCGTTTGAATTCAACTTTTCGTGATCGCAACCAATTTAAATTGAACAAATTGATTTGTTATGCACAATTTTCATTTTAATTTTCCTTTAAATTTGTAAACCAACTAAAATCTATAGTGTACTACACAAGCTATGAACTTACAATATTTATACATATACATACATACATACATAATTATATATGTACATATGTTTATAAAATATACATAGGTACATTAGTAAAACCTTGAATGCTGAGAGAAAAAAGAAGGTAGTTTCGATAGAAAACCGATGGCAGATAGAAATTTACTATAAGTATTCTATTTAGAAAATAAAAGACTTTTGTAAATAAAAAGTATTATTATTGCTTGATGCATTTCTAAGAAATATCTGAATATCATGATCTAAATACGGTTGACAATCCGCTAAAAATTTAATAGACTATATCGTCATTGCTGAATCATGATATGGACAACATGAATTCATTCAATTTTTTATATAGGAAGATTCATTTTTTATGTCGATATGTAAATTTTTATAAGCGGTGAAACTACCAAGTATACTAAGTTCACAATGTCTGAAAGCGATAATAATAAAAATCACCATATTTGGCCGGTAAGCAAATGGCTAAAGACCGTTTTCTCAATGTGTGTTTTAGTTATGATTAACTTAAACAAGATTCCTTCGTTCGGTAAAGAATCCTTTTTTTTAATCAGAACTTAACTGTCATATGGCTGCTAACCAAACATTGAGAAAAATTTGAAAAAAAAGGTGCTGAAAGCATTGTTAAAGTACCATCTTAAATTTTGTATATTGGATAGTCGCATTCTTATTTTGTCAATAGATGTCCTTGCAGTCGTATTTTCAATCACATTGTGTCATACCATATAGTGTTGGAAAGGTGAGATTTTAAGCTTAATTCAAAAAATTAAATTCGGAGAAGTTGAAAAAAGTTACAGCTGTTCAAAAATGAGTGAACATAATGAAGACATTCGCTATATTTTGAAATTTTTGTATAAAAAAGGAAAAATGCCACGCAAGCCACCAATGAAAGTTATGAAGTTTACGGAGACGGTGCTGTATCAGTTCGTGTAGCACAACAATGGTTCGCTCGCTTCCGTTCTGGAAATTTCGATACGAAAGATGCACCTCGCTCTAGTCGACCTGTCGTTGAAAAAGTCGATGAAATTATGGAGAAGATTGATCAGGACTGTCACTTAAGCAGCCATGACATCGCTAAAGAACTTAACATTCATCATCAAACGGTTTAGAACCATTTAAAAAAGCCTGGCTACAAAAAGAAACTCCATGTTTGGGTATCACATAAATTGTTTGTGAAAAATTTAATGGACCAAATTAACATCTGCGATTCTTTGCTGAAACGAAATAAAATCGAACCATTTCTGAAGCGAATGCTAACAGGAAACGAAAAATTTACCAAATACGACAATAATATGCATAAAGCAAGCTTGGTGGAGCTCAACAAATGGTCGCAAAGACAGGATTGGCGTCTCGAAAGGTTATGCTGAGTATTTGGTGGGATTGGGAAGGAATCATTCATTATGAGCTGCTCCAGCCTGGTCGAAGGATTGATTTTACATTTTACTGGCAACAACAGATGAGATTGAAGCAAACAATCGAAAAAAACGGCCAGAACTGATCAATAGAAAGGGCTTCGCCTTCATCAGGACAACGTTAGACCACACACGTCTTTGATGACTCGGCAGAAACTAGGAGAGCTTGGCTGGGAAGGTTTGATGCATCCACAATATAGCCCAGACCTTGCACCATCGGACTACCATTTGTTTCGGTGAATGTAGAACTCCCTTAATGGAGTAAAGTTGGCTTTAAGAGAAGCCTGTAAAAATTAATTGTCGCAGTTTTTCGCCGAGAAACCAAAAAAGTTTTACACTGATGGAATAATGTCTCTAGCGGAAAAATGGCAAAAAGTGGTCGACCAAAATGGTACATATTTGGTTCATTATAAATATAAAAAATAAGTTAAAGTTTGATTAGAAATACGAAAACAGCGTTTCGACAAAAAGTTTTGCGAGCCGATTACACTAGTAACAAAATATTATTACATCTACGTACTTACGGTCCTATCTCCGAAACTATTTGCTAGATCAAGTTCAGTTTTTCTGAGAATATTTTCAAATATACATACATAGTATGTACGTATGTACATTCGATCCATAAGCAAAACAAAATCGATTGTTTGAAATTCACTAGAGGTTATCCCTTCAACGAAAAAATCTTTATTTAAACATCATGTAAATTTCGGCATAAATATGCCCATTCCGCTGGGTTCGCCAAAAATTAGTATATCTTCATAGTCCTAGGATTGATGTAGACTGGCTAGAATCAGGAGATCACAAGCATAGCGAAACGTAAACTATTGCAATTGGATGAGCTTTGGAAACGCAATGAACGGTAGTCTCAATAAATCTTAAGGATGCTCATCCAATCAAAAATGCCATTCCCCACTAACTTATGAAATATTTTTTTGCCACACAATTTTCATTAAAAGCTTAAGCCATGGTATTGTTGGAACAGGCGCCAATGGATATCCAAAGACTAGGAGAGAAAAGTTGCTAACAGCAGCGTAAATTTTGTACTAAAGTTTCATTTCAAACTTTTTTAAGTTAATTCGGAAATTGACTTTTTAGAGTATCGAACGAAAAAGGATACACACAAACGCATATGAAAGTTTTTATTATGTACATACATATGTTGTTTTTATTGTTGCACGAGCAAACTGTAAACTGAATTTCCCACCACCCAGCAGACATGGTCGGGTGTTTACAACTTGATTTCGAGGGCGTTAACGAGCCTGGCGCCACTGCAAGCAGTTCGCAGCAGTTTTTTTGCTTATGCAAATATAACTGTTGCCAACGGTGCATAAAGGATTTGCATAGCGTTTTGTGTCGGGTCACAGAAAAAGTGACACATACATATACTGTTATATGCATATGTATATTTATATATGCAAATTACAGTGAATACCTGTCTGTCCATGGTTGTGTGGCTCTATGAAAATTGGTTTGGATATTTATTCCTCATAAAATAGTGATTATAGCTGGTATCGCTGTCGTAAGCTCCTCCCTTACAAATGTAAATTCACAAAAAAATTGTTGAATATTGTGCATTTAACCTTTGGTCACTTGAGTGATTTTTATTAACAACATACATACATAAATACTAATGTATTTTACTCTAAACTTGACAATTTTGTTAAAAGTAAAATTTGAAAAATTGTTGACCGATGTATATAAACAAATAGGAATATGTATAAGTGGTGATCCAAGTAGAGGTACTTTTTTCAATAGCATTTTTGACAGGCCACGTGTGAGTCCTGTCAAGCTGACATGTTACTTTTTGTTCGCGCGCTTCGCTCAACTTATGGTCAATATAATCGGCATACTAAAAGTACTATTTTTAACACCATCACCCATCTTGAGACCCAGCATTCATTATTGAGCAACATTCAACTGAATAGACTACGTCCAGCACGCAGTGAAGAAAATATAGGAGCCGTAGCCGAGAGTTTATACGAAGACATCGCTTCGCTCTATGGGCTCTTGAAAAGATCCGACGACTTTGAAACAAATTTTGTTCAGCGATGAAATTCCTTTCTGAATCAATGGGTATATAAAAAAGCCAAATTGTCACATTTGGGACGAAGTGCAACCTGAAGATATTCAAAAGCTGTGAGTTGATAAAAAAAACATCGGTTTGCTGTGGTTTGTGGCCGGTGGAATAATCGGTCCATATTTTTTCAAAAACGATGCCGGTGATAACGTTATCATCAGTGGCGACCACTATCGCGCCATGATAACCGACATTTGATGCCTGAAATTGAAGCTCGTGATCTCGACGACATTTGGTTTCAACTAGACGGCGCCAGTTCCCACACATCGCATCAATGGATTTATTGAGAGAGCACTTCGGTGAGCAGATAATTTTGGGCGGGTCGATTGGCCACAAAGATCGTGTGATATCACACCGTTAGACTTTTCCTGTGAGGTTTTGTGAAGTCAAAAGTCTATGCGGACAATCCCGCTTCGACTCAGGCTTTGGATCAAAACATCACGCGTGTCATTCGCCAGTTAGCAGTCGACATGCTCGAACCAGTCATAGAAAATTGGTTTCAACGGATTGGCTGTGGCCAACATTTGAAAGAGATAATCTTCAAAAAATAAATGACAAAGAATTTTTTTTCGAATTTCTGTGTTTTTTCTTTAAGAAAGTAGGGAACCTCGAAATGGATCACCCTTTATATCGTCACTTAAAATGCAAAATAACGTAATATCACTTTCATAAGTTTACAGGCGGAAGAAAAATAATGTAACAGAAGCATCTCATATTGAAACAAAATTTGGGTTTTGGTTATAAAATGGTTATATCTAAAAGCGGAAGCTCGAAATTTTACGATATGACATATACAATATGATGTAGTGAATCGTAACCAACAAAAACATATTTTCGATATTTTGATGATACGTTGATTTGCATTTCAGGTGACGATATGTACATATGTCGACTTTGATATTCTTTATTACATTTCTCATACTTACAAACATGGATACAAATTATAACAAAAGCATGGGATTTAAACCAGTTGTTTATTCGATTCACCATAGAAAGTAAGGTTATATTCCATACAGACAGAATGATTGGAAGAATAAATACACGTGAATGTCAGGCTAAGCCGTCTGCGATTCATCACTTCTCAGCTAACCTAATATAAGCACTTCTCTCTTGGCAAAAACTTTCATGCGAAAGGAACAATCAAGTTAGAGAGTTACGTGTGATACAGCTTTCTTACTTTTGTGAATGGCTCAATTGGCGAATGGCGTAAGATTTCATTGTAAGCTCTGTGTGTATTTTCAAAAGGTTGATATAATTTGTTCGAATCATTGCTATCTAACATTTGGAAGCTTGTATTTCCATTTGACCAGTCTATCGCATTTTGGCTAGTTGTTCATTGGCGATTTGCCACTCTTCAAGGTCTGGTGGTACGGATACAGAAATTCACTCATATTCACTTCACTTAAAATATTTTTTTCACTTGCATTTCAAATTCACACGACAAATTTGTATGTATGTATATAAACCTACAAACATTCATATGTATTTGCTTAAAAGAGGTCATTTCAAATAGAACTAACAACCGCTATTCGAATACCATTAAATACTATAACTCAAGCAATTTTCATTTATTTCATATGGATTTGCATTTCTACACTCGCATGCAAATATTTATTTGCATGTCCTTTTAATGGGTTAAATTGCTTTTTAAATACGGGGTCGTAGTCCCTTTCTTCCACTAGGCACATTTGACCTCTCTGCAGTAAATATGGGCATATATTCCTTTTTTATAGTAATGAAAAGTAGACTGATCGAGTAATGCAACATTATTTTGGACCGAACGAAAACAAATTTGAAAAAAAGGTCGAATAAAGAGAGAGGATTAGGCAAAATTGTATAAGAGGGGCATCTTTTGGAGTCATTATAATACAAATACAAGAACCAAAATGTATGTACTTATATATAATGCAGGCTAAAGCGTTTGTAATAATTTAGATTTGAATTTAAAAGTCATTAAGGGAGGGAATATTTGATTCTTCTAGCCTAAGAAACTTTGAAACGTCAAACCTTTTAGTTTTTTGTAAAATCGTAAATCAAAATATGAAGATCACTTGTCAAAGTCATCATTAAAGAACAAGACAATACAAAAGAGTAAAACAAAATATCGACTTCAAAATTAAAAAAAAAACTCCGAAATAAAAGCTTTTGAGAGCTTTATTTGATTATACGGAAAAGAAAAGAAATGTAGTGTGACATTAATTTTGGAGCTTTTGTAGTAAAGAGAAGAAATATCAATAATTTAAACCAATTTTATGGCAAATCACTTGACACAAAAAGTTTGAGTAACGTTCTCTAACAATTCTAGAAACAAGAAAACTTTTAATGCATTTTCTGGTGAGCTGCTTGAATTTACCATGCAATTTAAGTGATTTAATGCTCCTTTGAATATTTCATATTTTTCTTAGTATTAGTAATGTTGACAACTTAATGGTTCATAAGAAATTCTTTCACTTACCTCCTCAACCGCTTCACATTCGAATAGATAAATATGCAATAACGGGTCACGCGGATCCTTCATCAAGTACACGAGGCCTGTGATGGGACCGAGAAATTCCATGAAATTATTCGCATTTCCGCCATTAACTGGCTCATTAGCACCACCATCCACGCCATTTGCAGCGGCCAACGCCGCCTGTTCACGTTCACGCTCGCGCTCCCGTTCGCGCAGTGCTGCGCTCGAGGACAGCGAACCATACGAAGTGGAGGTGGTTAAGGCACCACCTGTGCCGTTCGATTTCAAACCATTCGCATTACTACCGGCGCTGCCGCTGCTGGTGAAGGCTTTCAACTGGAGGAAACCGTTGCCGGCGCTTTTCGTGTTGCTCTGCTTGTGTACGATGCGGCACATGCCGACAATATGCTTGAGCGGATGACTGAATTGTAATTCGAAATCGGAATTATATGACTCGAGCACACCATTTTCGATGCCAACGGATAGCTGGAAGAACGGAAAAGTTGTTTAGATGCTTGAAAATAAGCGTGAGTGGCAATAGCAAGAACAAATTTAAATTCAAATGCGAATTTAAAGAAAATTATGCGCTGTGATGTTGAGTGAGTTGTCAGTGCAGTGTGTTGGAAAATATTTTCATAACACGCACACGTCGGCATTGCAGCCATTTACCTATGCGATTTCCACATCGCTTACCGCATTGCTGCAAGCCGAGTGCATATTATGTTGGCTTAGCGAACTATAAAATAATAAAAAGCGCAGGAATGAGTAAGTATATAAGAAAGCAGTGAGCCATGCGGCACACACCGTTACGCACGGTGCCATTGTAACAACAAGTCCCTAAATGGCCTCTGCCTAGTTATGACACAGCTGCAGCAAAAGCTGCGGCCTCCTTCCTGCAGTCAGCCTGTCTGCTCTCTCCAAAATGGCTGTCAGACAACCCCATTTCTCATGGAATATACATACATATATACACATACAGTTTAGCGAGCATCACAACAACCCACCTTGTTGTCTGCCTTTGAGAGGCAAAACTTTTCCATTGTCGCATTATTCAATAATCTCATTTTCTTGTGAAAAATAATTTTTACCCCTTCGTCCTTCGTGCTGTCATAATTTAATACGACTTTGCTTTTAAAGTTTTTTTCTTAAATTAATTGAAACAAAAGTCCTGCGGAAAAAGTAGGAAAAACTTTCATAATCAGTAAAGTGCAAGTCTGCCACGAAATTGCGCGCAATTAACAAGCGGAAATACGCTGCCAGTGTTGGGTAGTATGAGTGGCTTTCCGCTTAATAAGTTGCTGAATTTTTTGTGCCAACGCGTTGTTTGCCAACTTTTTTCCAGGATATGTGCCAGTGCTTAATTTCCTTGCTCGCTTTCACAGCTTTTAAGTTTTTTTCTTTCATTTCGATTCGTTAAATGTCAATTTAGTATCAATTAGTATTGAACGGCAGTTTGCTTTTTTACAAACTAAATTGGCAAAGATATGCTTGTTAAAGTTTTATGATGCAGGCGTTACTTTTCACACAACTTTTTGAATTGAGAAACTCAAAATATAAAAAAAAAAGTTGATAGCGTCGAGCGTATAAACAATGAAATGTTAAAGAAAACAAGAAAAAACGTTAACTTCGGCTGCACCGAAGCTAATATAACCTTCACAGGTGCATTTCTTTTAGTAACTATGTGTCCAGTTTGTATGGAAGCTATATGCTATAGTAATCCGATCTGAACAGTTTTTTCGAAGATTATGTTATTACCTTAAGCAGTAATCCATGGAGGATGGAGTCATGTGTAGAAGTTCACGCAAGTGAGGAAAGTTCTCTGATCGCCATTCACTTGGGAGTGGCCAGAAACGATTCTTTTACACATGGCTCAAGCAGCTCACTACTTCCGGTCTTTGACCAAGTATCCTCTGGGTAGCCTAAGAACATCCGTTCGAAGGCGAGCTAAAGTGAGAAGGCGAAACATTCCCTACAAGGGTTGTGCGCTGGGTTTGGGACCCGCCACGTAAAAAACACCCCAGTGAAGAGCTACAACCAGCCTCGGATGAGAGACCCCACTTTTGATGACGACCATGGCAAACGAAATAAGGACTACGAATTGCGGGCATGCACCTGGAATGTCCGGTCCCTTAATTGGGAAGGTGCCGCTGCCCAGCTGGTTGATGTCCTCGTAAAGACAAAGGCTGACATCACCGCCGTCCAAGAAATGCGATGGACGGGACAAGGACAGAGACGAGTAGGTCCTTGTGACATTTACTACAGTGGCCATATAAAGGAGCGCAAGTTTGGTGTAGGATTCGTGGTGGGAGAGAGACTCCGTCGCCGAGTACTATCATTCACTGCGGTGAATGAACGTCTAGCCACAATCCGCATCAAAGCGAGGTTCTTCAACATATCGCTGATTTGCGCCCACGCCCCGACGGAAGAGAAGGACGATGTGACCAAAGATGCCTTCTATGAGCGCTTGGAGCGCGCTTATGAGAGCTGCCTCCGCCACGATGTCAAAATCGTTCTTCTTGGCGACTTTAACGCCAGGGTGGGCAAAGAAGGTATCTTTGGCACGACGGTCGGTAAATTCAGCCTCCACGACGAAACATCCCCAAATGGGTTGAGGCTGATTGACTTCGCCGGGGCCCGAAATATGGTTATCTGTAGTACTAGATTCCAGCATAAGAAGATTCATCAAGCTACCTGGCTGTCTCCGGATCGAAAAACTACCAACCAGATCGATCATGTTGTGATAGACGGAAGACACGTCTCCAGTGTTTTAGATGTGCGTGCGCTCCGAGGTCCTAACATCGACTCGGACCACTATCTTGTTGCAGCTAAGATTCGCACCCGCCTCTGTGCAGCAAAAAACGCGCGCCACCAAACACAAGGAAGGTTCGACGTCGAGAAGCTGCAATCACAACAGACAGCCGAACGATTTTCTACTCGGCTTGCACTCCTGCTCTCTGAAAGCACTCGTCAACAACTCGGTATAAGGGAACTGTGGGACGGCATTTCAAACTCCTTACGTACAGCTGCAACCGAAACCATTGGTTTTCGGAAAGTGCAAAAGAACAGCTGGTACGACGAGGAGTGCCGTGTCGCAGCGGAGAGAAAACAGGCTGCCTACCTCGCAACGTTACGATCGACCACTACACGTGCGGGATGGGATAGATACCGAGAGTTGAAGAGGGAAGCGAGACGCATTTGTAGACAGAAGAAGAAAGAGGCTGAAATGCGTGAGTACGAAGAGCTTGATAAGCTGGCCGACAGGGGTAATGCTCGAAAATTCTACGAAAAAATGCGGCGGCTTACGGAAGGTTTCAAGACCGGAGCGTATTCCTGTAGAACCCCCAAAGGTGATCTAGTCACTGATGCCCAGAGCATACTTAAATTATGGAGGGAACACTTCTCCAGCCTGCTGAATGGCAGTGAACGCACAACACCAGGAGAAGGAGAACCCGATTCCCCAATCGATGACGATGGAGCAGACGTTCCATTACCCGACCATGAAGAAGTTCGAATAGCAATTGCCCGCCTGAAGAACAACAAAGCGGCAGGGGCCGACGGATTGCCGGCCGAGCTATTCAAACACGGCGGCGAAGAACTGATAAGGTGCATGCATCAGCTTCTTTGTAAAATATGGTCGGACGAAAGCATGCCCAACGATTGGAATTTAAGTGTGCTATGCCCAATCCATAAAAAAGGAGACCCCACAATCTGCGCCAACTACCGTGGGATTAGCCTCCTCAACATCGCATATAAGGTTCTATCGAGCGTATTGTGTGAAAGATTAAAGCCCACCGTCAACAAACTGATTGGACCTTATCAGTGTGGCTTCAGACCTGGCAAATCAACAACCGACCAGATATTCACCATGCGCCAAATCTTGGAAAAGACCCGTGAAAGGAGAATCGACACACACCACCTCTTCGTCGATTTCAAAGCTGCTTTCGACAGCACGAAAAGGAACTGCCTTTATGCCGCGATGTCTGAATTTGGTATCCCCGCAAAACTAGTACGGCTTTGTAAACTGACGTTGAGTAACACCAAAAGCTCCGTCAGGATCGGGAAGGACCTCTCCGAGCCGTTCGATACCAAACGAGGTTTCAGACAAGGCGATTCCCTATCGTGCGACTTTTTCAACCTGCTTTTGGAGAAAATAGTTCGAGCCGCAGAACTAAATAGAGAAGGTACCATCTTCTATAAGAGTGTACAGCTGTTGGCGTATGCCGATGATATTGATATCATCGGCCTCAACACCCGCGCCGTTAGTTCTGCTTTCTCCAGGCTGGACAAGGAAGCACAGAAAATGGGTCTGGCAGTGAACGAGGGCAAGACGAAATATCTCCTGTCATCAAACAAACAGTCGTCGCATTCGCGACTTGGCTCTCACGTCACTGTTGACAGTCATAACTTTGAAGACGTAGATAATTTCGTTTATCTTGGAACCAGCGTAAACACCACCAACAATGTCAGCCTAGAAATCCAACGCAGGATAACTCTTGCCAACAGGTGCTACTTCGGACTGAGTAGGCAATTGAGAAGCAAAGTCCTCTCTCGACAAACAAAAACCAAACTCTATAAGTCACTCATAATTCCCGTCCTGCTGTATGGTGCAGAGTCTTGGACGATGTCAACAACGGATGAGTCGACGTTGCGAGTTTTCGAGAGAAAAGTTCTGCGAAAGATTTATGGTCCTTTGCGCGTTAGCCACGGCGAATACCGCATTCGATGGAACGATGAGCTGTACGAGATATACGACGACATCGACATAGTTCAGCGAATTAAAAGACAGCGGCTACGCTGGCTAGGTCATGTTGTCCGGATGGACGAAAACACTCCAGCTCTGAAAATATTCGACGCAGTACCCGCCGGGGGAAGCAGAGGAAGAGGAAGACCTCCACTCCGTTGGAAGGACCAAGTGGAGAAGGACCTGGCTTCGCTTGGAATATCCAATTGGCGCCACGTAGCGAGAAGAAGAAACGACTGGCGCGCTGTTGTTAACTCGGCTATAATCGCTTAAGCGGTTTCTACGCCAATTAAGAAGAAGAAGTAATCCATGTCAAATTTCGTGAAGATACCATGTCAAATGCGAAAGTTTTCCATACAAGAACTTGATTCCGATTGTTCAGTTTGTATGGCAGCTATATGTTATAGTGGTCCGATATCAGCAGTTCCGACAAATGAGCAGCTTCTTGAAGAGAAAATGACGTTAACAAAATTTCAAAACGAGATCTTAAAAACTGAGGGACTAGTTCGTATATATACAGACAGACGGACAGACGGGCAGGGCTAAATCGACTCAGCCCAACATACTGATCATTTATATACTATATATAGGTACTTTATAGGGTCTCCGACGCTTCCTTCTGGGTATTACAAACTTCGTGACAAACTTAATATACTCTGTTAAGGGTATAAAAAGTGGGTTTAAAATAAATATTAAGTTCGGCTGTCATTTTAATTTTTCTTTGCCGTTGCACAGTGCTTATCGCTCCACTATGTGGTAAGTATGGACTATTGATACTTTCTTTGATTACTCAATCACTCACACTCCATTATTGGGTAATTATTACGAACGTCAAGAAGTATCGACGGTTTCAAGTTTAGTAAGTAAGTTGTAAAGTTAAACTTCAGCACCAATATTTATTGAATTTAAAATCAGGATTAAGTCATATACAGGGTTTGTCCGGAAAGTAATAGGACTGTGTCGATTTAAAAAAATTTATTGGACCAATCGTTACGATTCTTTAAAGACTTTTCAAATAGGCTCCTTTTGCGTCGATGCAGCGCTGCCAGCGCGATTTACAAGCATTGAAGGCGTCACGCAAGGCATTCTCCGGAAGAGCCTTGAGAGCCGAGGTTCATACTGCTTGTATCCCTCCCTGTCGTCTCAAAATGCTTGCTTTACATCGACCTTTTCAGGCATGGAAACAGAAACGTCCGGGGGGTCACATCTGAGCTGTAGGGCGACTGTGGAAGCGTTGAGATGCCGGCCTTAGTTAGATACTTAGCTGTTCACATGAAAGGCGGTGTTAGCAGATCTGCGTCAGTCGCAGATTTACCGAGTTTCACACAGAATTTAATTGCGTACCTCTGCTCTAACGAACGCTTCATTTTCGTCTTGCACCACTCACAGAAACAAGTCGCGAGAAAATGTTTGTCCTGACTCTCCAGGTGCTCGGAGACAACTGACCAGCCGTTCATTCGTTAGTTAGGAACGCCCTCTACCGAATCCAGTTGGCGCGCTTACGAAATAAAATCAGTCCTATTACTTGCATATTTTGAAGAAATATGGACCGATGATTCAATCGGCCCACAACACCCACCAAACCGTTGTTTTTTCTGGATGAAATGACAGTTCTTGAATTTCTTCAGTTTGCTCTTCGCCCCAAATGTGGCAACTTTGCTTGTTTACATACCCATTGAGCCACAAATGGGCCTCATCGCTGAACAAAATTTGGCTCGAAAACGTCGGATCTTCTTGGAACTTTTTAAGAGCCCATAGATCGAAGTGATGTCGCATGGCAAGGTCGAGCGACTTCAGTTCTTGTACAAGCGCTATTTTGTATGCTTTTAATTTAAGATCTCCTAGAAGAATGAGCCAAGTCGCTCCATACGTCAGTCCGCGTTGCTGCGAACGACGGCGAATCCACTCTCCATGGTCTTCTGATCTGTAAACGTTGTTCAGGCGTAAGTCTTTCCATGATGACTTGCTAAATAATACTGAACAAAAATAACATGGCGGCTTGACACGGCTCGCACGTGATATGTCAAAAAAAAGACTATTGAAAAAAGTTCGTCTACTTGGATCACACGTGATTATAAAAAATATTTAAAATAAAAAAAAAAATATTTAAAATAAAAAAAATATTAAAAAAAAATATTTAGAAAACAGGGCAATTAAGTTCGGAGACCCTATAAAATATGTATATATCAATTTAGCCATTTCCGTCTGTTCGGCTGTCCGTCCTTCTGTCTGTATATACGCCAACGAGCCGGTTTTTGAGATATCGATTTGAAATTTTATACAGTCTCTTTTTCTCCAGGAAGCTGCTCATTTGTCAGAACCGTCTATATCGAAACATTATAGCAAAGTGCTGCCATATAAACTGAACGATCAAAACCATGACCCGGTATAAGTTTTCCATATTCATTATTTTACGAGATATCTTCACAAAATTTGGCTGGATTATTGTCCAAGGCTACGGCACAGTTCTCGAACAAATATGTCAGATCGGACAACATATAGCTGACATATGAACTGACTCCAATTCTTACAGGAACCTTTGTGTTTGTGGCGGAACCGTCAACTGAAGTTTTGTTTGTTTCATTTCTTTTTTTATAATGTAAGCGATATGTTTATAGAAGTGGGCGATATAAGTAAGCGAGACAGGTGTAAAAAAAATGGCGCATCCTGGTGACATTGATCCTGACTCTCCTGGATCAAAAGAAATTCTTAATCATTTTCTATGCTTTTTTTTTAGAAATTAAAATAATTAGAGGGGGAGAGACCGGTGTAAAAAAAATGGCGCATCCTGGTGACATTGATCCTGACTTCCTGAAATTCCTGAATTTTTTTTAAATATTAAAAACAAAAAATTTGACAAGATGCTGGTAGGAACGATAAAGTATTATATAAAGAAGGTTCACACAAAATTTCAAGTAAATCGGTTGTATAGAACTTGAGATAATGCCGGTACCGTGTGGAAAAAAGTAGTTTCGAGAAAAACGCGTTTAAAAAATTCGATACGGCCGAGCCGGGCTAGGTACTGCGTCACTAAAGTAACTGTAGCTCTTAAAATAATTTTAATTTTTAAGAATCCTTTGGAGGATATGTTCTTAAGGGTCTAAACTTTAAATATAAAAATCGATTTTTTCAAAATTCTAGAGTAGAATACCCCCTTAACTTGAGTGATAGGGAATGTTGCAACAGATGTTGACTGAGACAACTCTGTAGTATTAGTATATGTACATTTTCAAATGAGTGACGCTAACTTCTTGAATTTTATATGCCATAAATAGCTGATATATGTAATATTATATAACAATTTTAAATCAATAATATTACAAAAATCAATAAAATACTTTATTACAGCTACAACTCGAGCTACACACCATTTAAACATAGATATCCTCACAATTTTTACACAGTAAATTCATAAATATACAATGTACATTTACCTATTATACATACATATGGTAAATAGGTAAAATATATACATGTATGTATGTATGTATATTGTTATATAAAAGTACTATATTTATGCATGTAAATTGAACTCGCTATCATAGTATAAAGTAATTTAGTTAAATATTTGAAAAGTGTAGTCTTGTATTAGAGAAAAAATGATAGCCACGACAAATTGTGACGCAAATTGCTAATGAGAAATGGGATGTTGCCACAACAGTGTTGAATGCGATTATAACGAGCACAACAAATACGTACAATAAAAGGCAATAATTACGGCTGGAACAATACGAGAAGAAAAACCTTCACGTAAAGTACAGTTATTGTGCAATCGACAATCATTATTAGACCACCGGTTGTATGGAACATGCAAAAAAATGTGTGAGTATGTATGTACATATGACAATAAATATGTGTGATATAAACCGGTACGAGCTTAGATTTCTTTTGAAATTATATATGTATGTATATTTGTTTCTAAAAGGTTTGGGGTCAAATATGCAGCTCGTAAAGGCAGTGCCGGAAGATTACTACACTGATTAGTCGTATTAAATGATGAAAGTTGAAAAATTATTCTACGCATGAGGCGCATTATTTAATGTACTTTAATTATCGACAATTCATTGTGACAAATTTTGGTTTCCATTGATCCCCTAGCCGATCTCCAGGAAGACCTCCGAAATATATGTACATACATATTTCTGTCGGAGAAAAATATTTATTCACTTAAAAACTCAAAGCCAAACAAGTAGGAAAGAATCATCCAAGGGATCGGAATCCAAGCAATTTTATATATACATATGTATATAATATACATATAACACTGACCGACATACGAGGTGTGTTCAAAAAGTATCGCGAATTTTGTGTTTTTTCAAAAATTATTTATTTATTCATGAATATCTATTTTGTCCCCTTCAAAGTAATTCCCATGAGATATTATACACTTGTGCCAACGGTTTTTCCAATCTTCGAAGCACTTCAAAAAATTATTTTTTTTTTTATCTTCTTCAGCTCCTCCTTCGATGCCGTCTTTATCCCGTCAAGAGAAGCGTAACGTCGTCCTTTCGGGCCTCTTCAGTTCAGGGAACAAGAAAAAGTCACAGGGGGCCAAATGTGGGTGGCTGCGGGCATCATTAGTGTGTTTTTTTTTTGTCAAAAAGTCGCGCACAAGCAACGATGTGTGAGCAGGGGCGTTATCGTGGTGCAAAAGCCAATTTTTGTTCTTCCACAAATCCGGGCGTTTCGGGCGGATTGCTTCGCGCAAATTGCGCATAACTTGCAGGTAATATTCCTTATTGACCGTTCTGCCCTGTGGCAAGAACTCATGATGCACCACGCCCCTGCAATCGAAGAAAACTGTCAGCAAACTGTCGCGATACTTTTTGGACGCACCTCGTATTCGGCATACAATTTGTTAGAAAAACGAAAATCATTATATGTAGTACAGGGCTTGTCTGGAATGTAATAGGACTGAGTTGACTTAAAAAAATTTATTGAACCAATGGTTACAATTCTTTAAAAACTTTCAAAATAGTCTCCTTTTGCGTCGATGCAGCGCTGCCAGCGCGATTTCCGAGCATTGAAGGCGTCACGGAAGGCATTCTCTAGAATAGCCTTGAGAGCCGAGGTAATAGCGCACCTCTGCTCCAACGAACGCTGCATTTTCGCCTTGCACCACTCACAGAAACACGTCGCGCGAAAATGTTTGTCCTGACTCTCCAGGTGCTCGGAGACAAGTGACCAGCCGCTCGGTCATTAGCTAGGAACGCCCTCTACCGAATCCAGTCGGTGCGCGCACGCTCCGAAGTACAGTCGCGGCGGAAGAAAATCAGTCCTATTACTTTCCGGACAAACCCTGTAACTTCGAAGTCCTAGATAATTTCGTCCGTCTTGGAATATGTATTAATACCAACTACAATGTTAGCTTCGAAATCCAACGCAGAATATCTCTTGCCAACAGGTGCTACTTTGGATTGAGTAGGCAATTGAGACGTAAAGTCCTTTCTCGAAGAACAAAGACCAAACTTCATAAGTCACTCATCATCCCCGTCCTGCAATATAGTGCAGAGGCATGCACGACGACAACATCTGATGAGTCGGCCTTAGGAGTGTTCGAGAGAAAGGTTTTGTCGAGGATTTATAGTCCTTTGCGCATTGGCTACGTCGAATATCGCATTCGATGGAACGATGAGATATATGACGACATTGACATAGTTTAGCATATTAAAAGACAGCGGCTACGTATGGATGAAAACACCCCAGCTCTGAAAGTATTCGACGCAGTACCCACTGGGGGAAGGAGAGAAAGAGAAAGACCTTCACTCCTGGACCTGGATGCACTTGGTATCCCGAATTGGCACTAAATTGCGAAAAGAAGAAACGACTGGCACGCTGTTGTTAACTCGACTATAACCGTGTAAGCGGTGTCTACGTCAGTAATGAAGACGAAGCAGAGGTAGCACCATGGTTGCGGGATAGTTGTTACAGAAAAATTCCAATTAAAAATTATTAATTAATCAATTTGTGAGTTTGTCGATAATTATCGGGTCAAGGGTCACTTTAGTTGGCAAACTACCAATTTTATAACAAACATTATAATAACAAATAATAACTGGTGAATGAATATAGTAAAACAGGTTCAGAGCTACCTTTGCCTACAATGTGTAACATAAAAGTACTTCCAATTGATTTCACACGGTTCAATCGCATTACATTTTATTTATTTTTAATTTGAATCTAACTCCACAAGAGTAGGACTTTATATTCTGAACTGCCTGAGAAGTAAAAGCTTAATGAAAATTGTCATACTGAACTTCGGACCATTTCTTGTAAACCCACAATTGGGTGTCCTAAAACCTTTTTGTAGCGCTCCCCAAAAACTTCTGAATTTATGAGAGATTTTTTGTGTATAAAATACTCTGAGAGGAGCAAGTGTCAACTCTCTCTATGCTTTTGGATTTTATTTTAGCTGGATTTTCGTAATTAATGAGCCATTGATTCACACAGTTTCGAAAGCCGCACTGTTAGAATAGTCGCTTGGAACAAATAATCAGCGATACAGAATTTGTATACCATACTTTTTATACTCTCGCAACAATGTTGCTAAGGAGAGTATTATAGTTTTGTTCACATAACGGTTGTTTGTAAGTCCTAAAACTAAAAGAGTCAGATATAGGGTTATATATACCAAAGTGATCAGGGTGACGAGTAGAGTCGAAATCCGAATGTCTGTCTGTCCGTCCGTCCGTCCGTCCGTGCAAGCTGTAACTTGAGTAAAAATTGAGATATCATGATGAAACTTGGTACACGTATTCCTTGGCTCCATAAGAAGGTTAAGTTCGAAGATGGGCAAAATCGGCCAACTGCCACGCCCACAAAATGGCGGAAACCGAAAACCTATAAAGTGTCATAACTAAGCCATAAATAAAGATATTAAAGTGAAATTTGGGAGGGGCATATTGGGACGTAATTTTTTTGGAAAAGTGGGCGTGGCCCCGCCCCCTACTATGTTTTTTGTACGTATCTCGGAAACTACTATAGCTATGTCAACCAAACTCTACAGAGTCGTTTTCTTCAGGCATCTCTATATACAGTTCAATGGAAGAAATCGGATAATAACCACGCCCACCTCCCATACAAAGGTTATGTTGAAAATCACTAAAAGTGCGTTAACGGACTAACAAAAAACGTCAGAAACACTAAATTTTACGGAAGAAATTGCAGAAGGAAGCTGCACACAGGCTTTTTTTAAAAATTGAAAATGGGCGTGGCGTCGCCCACTTATGGACCAAAAACCATATCTCAGGAACTACTGGACCGATTTCAATGAAATTCGGTATATAATATTTTCCTAACACCCTGATGACATGTACGAAATACAGGTGAAATCGGTTCACAACCACGCCTTCTTCCAATATAACGCTATTTTGAATTCCATCTGATGCCTTCTCTGTATAATACGAGTATAAACATTAGGAACCAATGATGATAGCGGAATAAAACTTTACAAAAATACGGTATTTGAAAAATATGTAAATGACGTATAATGAAATCTCGATTATCACTTTATCATGCGAGAGTATAAAATGTTCGGTGACACCCGAACTTAGCCCTTCCTTACTTTTTTCTCCTTGCTATTTTGTAAGGAATTCTTTCCTGAATACTTTATATGTGCTTACATCGGCATTAAATTAATTTGTGCAACCGTAATTGATTGTGGAGAGAAGAATTTAAATATTTTTATTATCAACTAATGAATAAGTGAGCTATAAAAGTTGCGACATTAAAAAGCACTTCAATCAATTTTATTATAAAAGAGGGCAACTACGGTGTTACTATGTAAGGCAAATAAATCCAATTTACGATGTCTGCGTAATGAAATTACGAAGATCTGTGGTTTTCACATGCACTCACACATATTTAATTAAAGTTCTATAGTTAGTACCTTTTTTTTTGGTTTGAGACAATGTATTAACTGTAAATCCGAACGGAATGTGATGTAAAATGTGCGAAAGTTAGGATTCGGCGAGTGGTCGGAGATGAACAGCGGAGCGAGGATGCTGTAACTGGAGAGAGAATAATGTATTTGTGTACAGTTATTGTATTGAACAACAACACAAAAGTTGGCTTTCATTTCGAGATGAGTTTTGTTCCACTTTTTTTGTTTTTGATTTTTCCATCAATGCCAATGCGGTAAAATGTCCTGCATGGAACACATAGATATCTGTAGCTGTGGTGACAATGTTTTAATGAGAGAATGGAGACACATCCATGTACATACATATGTATGCATGTATGTGAACTATGGATGTTTTGAAACAAAGGCAATGAGCAATGGAAAAGTTTACGTACTCTTATTGCAACAACGTTGTCATTCATAACGGCAGCGAGCGCATGAGAAACAAGCCACAAACCAGTAGAGTCGGCGAAAGGACACAATTTCTATTCTTGCTTCGTTATTTTTGATGTAGCCACTGTTTGCTCAAATAATTCATCGCGCGCTGATGATGTGCAGACAGACTTTTCCTGAACACAAATGTCGGCGCGTCTGAAAGGCATCAGCAAATGAAAAGCGAGTGGTCCGCTGATATCTATGAAAGCTGGAGAATACGTTGAAGATGTGCCTGTGTCTCTGCATGATAATGAAAATGTCACAACTATTATTATGTGGTCACACAATGAAGTCTTAGTTAGGTAAACAAAATCATTCAAACTGTAATAGAGAGCATAGCAATAAGTCCGTACTTGGTAGACCGCTATAGTCTTTGTAATGTTTTTTGAATAACGAATTTTGACTTTTCTCTTTTAAAATAAAATTATCTGTGCAAAAAATAATAAGTCCAAAAACAGTGTTGAACATCGCCATAACGGTTTATTGAAATAAAATTTAGTCCCTTATATTAAATATTTTCAGATATATTTATGCCCTGAACAGTGTTGCCATGAAGCTTGTAACACCTAAAAGGAAACTTCGGAAACCCCAAAGTTTACCATGTAGATAATTGATCAGTGTGACTTGCTGAGTCGATTTAGCCATGTTCGTCTGTGTGTCTGTCTGTCTGTATATATACGAACTAGTGCTTCAGTGTTTGAGATATCGACCAGAAATTTTGCACATGGTTCTTTTCTCGCCAAGACGCTATTGATTTATCGAAACCGCCGATATCGGACCACTACAGCATATAGCTGCCATATATGTAGTAAACGGAATCGCACGACCGAGATGGCCAATTGCCCGGACCATTTCTTGAGATAACACGTTCAACAAACTTGGTTGCCAATAAATCGATTGTGACATTCGCTGTGTGGCTTATGGCGAAGTCCTGTTGAAACCACATATTATCCAAGCCCATATCATCCAATTCGGGCCAAAAATATTCGATTATCGATGAACGGTAACGCCGCCGGCCCATTAACCGTAAGAAACCGTATTTTTTCGGGATGCAATGGTGTCTCACGGAGTACGTGTGGATTGCTGTCTGACCAATAACGCATATTTTGCTTATTGACGAAGCCATTCAGCCAGAAAGGACGAGGACTTCTTTGTCTCACTGGCACGAGAAAATTTTGTACTGTATTAGTGGATTAAAATTTTTAAGACGCTCAATTGTTGATCTGACAGGACGATTTTGATGACCATAAATTGGACGCTCTTTAAGTTGAGACTACTGATTTCGGTAGTATACATACATATACATATATATATATACATATATGTATATAGCGTATATTGTATATATACTCTAGGTGTTCACTGGATTTACATTTCATTTTAATATTTTCTCTACAATTCATAAAACAAAAACAACTGAGAAGCACGTGCCCAAAAGTGACATTATTTTTAATGCCCATGTAGACGGGCCAAACCAGGGAGACAGAAATGATACGTTCAGGAACGTTGACTAAACACACCCACACGCCAACCGGCAGCCTAAACGTAGCATTCAATTCACCTGCCGCCATGCACCCACTCACAAACACTGGCCACCCAACCAATCAACCGAAAACAAATAAACCACCAGCCATTCAAACAATTCATCTGCTGCCACCGGAGTAATGCTGCGCATTTTAATGAAATCCAACAACAGTAAATGCGGCAAAAATGCAAGCCAAGCGCTTTGAGCGGCTCATGGTCCCAATGGCAGTTATATTCGTTATTTACACTCGTTCGTCCGCACAGCTGTGCTCTGTGACAGCAGCGGCGAGGACGGACGGGTGACGTTGCAAATGTATTGAATTCATGACGCGTTGCAATGGAATAATTGCTGGGAACCGCTGGGAACTGGATGGTGGAGTTCAGATTTTTAGTTGAAATTGAAATTGAGCTGCCATATTTAATGAAAGAAAACAAACACAAAGATAAAAAGTTTAAAGTTTACAGTTTCTGTTGAAGTAATTTCTGAATTTTATTAAACTTTTAAAAGTATTCAAAATTAAAAGTTTTTTTTTCGTATTTCACCACAGAAATTTAATAAAACAAATTTAATATTAAGTTATACGCCGAAATGTAGGCCACGTTTTTATTTCATTATTTCTCAAAGTATACATTTAGGCTAAGCATATTAGCTAAAACCTGTGTGAATTTTTATTTATATCACTTCATTAGAACTACTACATATATAATTAAAATACTCCTTACTACTGTGGGCAAAAAATAGTACGACTTTCTAATTTAAATTTCGCCTGAAAACCGATTCGTCGAAGTATTTATTTCTATGTTGGTATAACTGTCAGTGATAAATGTGCCAAATATCACATCAATATAATTATTAGTGTATGTTATACGCTTGTCTTTCTGAAGTACATAAAGTTCATTCGGCGATCAACAAAGAAGTTCCGTTAAATTTCGCGTGCGGAATCAAATTTCTGGTGCCGAAATGTTCAGAATGTTCGAAAAGGCTTTCGGTGATAATTGTTTGTCACGAACAAGTTTTTTTTATTGGTACAAATTATTTAAAGAGATTTGAGAACGCGTATGACGACGAACCACGTGCCGGACGGCCATCAATGTCAACTGATGATCAAGACGTCAATAAAATAAAGGAATTGGTGCTTGATAATCGATGATTTATAGGCAGAGATCCTACTGGCATCGTAGACATATCGATGGGATCATTGAAAACCATTTTGAAAGAACATTTGGGCCTAAAAAAATTGAAATCACGATTGGTTCCGAAATCAATAAATTTTTAAGAAAAACAGTGTTGCATTAACGTCTGTGAAACAATGCTTTCCGACTACCAGGATGCCATGAAACGTATTATTACTGGCGACGTGTCTTGAATCCATGCTTACGACATGGAAACAAATGAGCAATCGAAATATCGAATATCGTGACAAAGGTGAGTTGCAGCCGAAAAAGGCACGTCAACCGGCCAAACTGTCAACAAAGAATACGATTTGAGTGTTATGCGTCGTTTGTGCGAAGAAATTCGTAAAAATATGCCGGAATTATGGGCCGATAACTCTTGGTTTTTGCACCACGATAATGCTCCGTCGCCTACTGCATTGATTCTTCGTGAGTTTTTCAACCAATATCGTGTCGCAACCACCGTATTCGCCTGGCTTAGCTCTGTGTAACTTCTGGCTATTCAGTAAACTCAAATGACCGCTTCGGGGAAACCGTTTTGAGTCAATTGAAGACATTCAACGTGAAGCCCTACACGCATTTAAGCCTATTTCGAGAAATGACTTTAACAACTGTTTTAAGGATTGGAAAAAATGTTGGCACAAGTGTATTGGGGCCAAGGGGGATTACTTTAAGGAGGTGGACATAGATTCTGAGAATAAATTAAGAAAATTTAAAATTATGAACAAAGTCTTACTATTTTTTGCTCACAGTAGTGTATAGCAAACTATTAAAAGAGATTTGTCCATTATTATATACATACATATATATTTTTCTATAAAGCACAAAACTTTTTCGAGTGATATAAGGGTGTATGTACTACACCACCGAAAAGGAGAAATCACTGTTTACATAAATGTATGGTTAGAGCAAAATTTTTCTAATTCCACTTCCTTTAAATCCCCCAAACGACATTGAAATGACAGCAAAAAAGAGGCCACACAGCCTTTTATTTTTATGCAGCCAAAATCGCAAATAAATATAACGCCGACAAGCTAAAAACACGCAACGATACGAGTTCTAAACTAGTGTCCAACACTTGAGAGTGCATAAAAAGCGGAAATTGTTTTTGCGGAACTTTAACAAGGCGGCACATAAGGACACCTAAGGGCCAGGCTACAGTATAAAGTCAATGGCACTTTGTTAAGCGCCAACTGTAATATGAAACTTTTACGCAAAGTTTGAGTGTCATGCATAGTAAGTGTGTTGAAGCGTCACAGGTCAAAAGTTGTTGCGCGCCTTAAAGTATGCTAAGTCAATACTAAAACAACGAAATATTTGTTTGTTTGTTGTCAAAAAAGTCTTGCGGTATTTTCACTAGTTGGCGCTGAAAGCGCGTAGTTCTAGTTTTATTCGTCGCATCGGGTCATGCTATACCTTTTTGGAAAGCTCATTTCACGCGCTAACATGTGTTTGGTTGATTGTCGTTTCTTTTAAGTCGTTCGTGAGTTATAGCGTCGCAAACATGGAGCAAAATAAAGAGAAAATACGGCATATTTTACAGTACTACTACGATAAAGGCAAAAATGCATCTCAAGCCACCAATAAAATTTGTGCAGTTTATGGACCCGATACAGTTTCCATTTCCACCGCACAACGATGGTTTCAACGTTTTCGTTCTGGTGTAGAGGTGGTCGAAGATGCGCCACGCTTCGGAAGGTCTGTCGTCGAAAATTGCGATAAAATCGCTGAATTGGTCGAAAGAGACCGGCATAGTAGCAGCCGTAGCATCGGTCAAGAGCTGGGCATGAGTCATCAAAAATTCATTTCAATTTCAATAAAAAAAAAAATTCAATAAAAATACCGCAAGACTTTTTTGACAACCCATTATATGAAAATTTCAGCAAAATATTGTTTAGTGAATAGTGTAAGAACTATATACATATGTATATACAAATATCACAAAAGTGTTTTGTAGTCCTTTTTGTTGGAATAAACACCCATTTTTTTCTAAAAAGTATCCACTCATAAAACGCCACAAATAAAGTAATATTTTAATATAGTTCTTCAAATTTCGGATTACAAAAGTTCTTCGAATTCATTTACATTTGTTTGTGCATCACACACATCGTTTGCAAATGTGTCATAAAAAGTTTTGTTGGTTATTATTTTTATATCTCAATAAGTCCTTGTGTAGATTTGTACGCACATTAGCATAAACATGGCAAGTGGTTGCCACCTTCGGCGCTGACAAAAAATGCGCCACGAAAATACGCCTGTGAAGAGTTTCCACTTCAATTACATTACGAAGACATCGTTTTGTGGGCGACCATTCAGTTTTTTTTTTTTTTGCTCCTAGTTTGTATGTTCTCTTTTCTTTGTGTTTTTTGTAAACGACAGCTTTTGTGGTATTTCTACTCTTACTCATTTTATAGCTTTTTTTATTAACCTCACGGCATATTTCGCCTCTTTTTCAACTCCTTTCTTTATGTATTAATGCAAAATTTGTGTTTTTAGGCCGCTATGCTGTCAAAACGCAAACTCTACAATCATAAGAATACCCAGTAGCTTAAAGGAAATATCCCAAAACACAGTATTGTTGGTGTGTGGAATGAGACTAGTATATTTTTCAGCAATTTCATTCTATATAGCAGAAGTTACTGGTTAAATCCTATATATTGTTGTTGTAACGGGTACCCAATCCCCGTTAGGATAGTAAGGATTAGCTAAGTTGTCGTCGACGCCATCCAACGGAAGGTCTAAGAAACGTGCCGTTTCGACGGATTCGGGCCAAAAGGAGAGGGGTGTCAGATGAGTGGGGTTTGTGGGGCATGCACAAAGAGATGGCCAGTGTTATACGAAGACTTAATCCACGCAGGATATATGTATATTAGATATGTATGTCGGGGTCTATTCTGGATAGGTAGAAGTTTAACCTGCTACAATATCCAGAAAGAAGTTGCGCAATGGTCACTCTCATTTCTCGCGGCAACTCTGCAATATGTGGTGGTTTGACTCGGTGAAGGTGTTGATGGTTTCACTGTGAATGGCGGTCAGTGCATGTCGGAAGTTAGTTGCATCCGAAGTCTGCGTATTGTTTGATGTCGTCGATGTAGTTGATGACCTCCGCACAAGTAGGTGACTGCAGGGTTGATTTCTCCGAGAGCACTACAGCAGAAATTGGCATAAACCTTTATTTTAACCTACCCGCAAAGAAAATAATCCAGAGGCGTTAAATCGCATGAACATTTGTCTGGGCCATTTCTGGAAATTGACGGGTCGCCAAACTCTGCACGCAATGTTTCCATGTTTAGACGGGCAACATCAGGCAGCGCATCGTCTTGTTGGAAGTAGGGATCGTCCTGGTCGATTTTTATTAAATTCCGAGAAAAGCCGGTGTTATATACATAGCTCGCTATTGATGGTAACGACACTGCCTTCCTCATTTTGAAAGAAATAAGGACCGATGTAGGCGCCATACCAACAAGAAACGGGAAAATTTCAATTCCGACAACAGCCGGTTCTACGCACCGGAATTGACCCGGATTTTATCCGGCAAGGGCTGTTATTTCGGAGAGGAAGATAAATTCTTGGGGAAGAAGTAGCGTTTCCTGAACCACACGAGAATTTGACATACAATTTTGTTCGTTGACGAAACCACTAAGCCAGAAATGGGCCTCATCTGAGATGATTTTTCGTTGAACGTGAATTTGCGTAATAATCTTGGACAAATTTCAAGCGTTGTACCGGAGTGAAACGTGACATGATGAAAAGGCTGAAAATACTGAAAAAATTTAACACAAACCCATAAACAAACATGGCATGGCATGTCCTCTCTTTTTGTAGACGGTGTATATTGAATAATTTATTCAGAACAGCAATGAAAAACATATTTTTTATTGACATTTCATGAACTAATTTACTTGTCACTTGACAGCAGTGACGTTTTGCACCGTTATATACCAGTTTACCACTGCTTTTTATGCTTGGCAATTGTTACTACAGTTTATTTATGAGCCATGCATTAAAGGCCATAGCAACAACACCTTCCGACTTGTTTTATGCAAATTTTATGTTCAATTTCGGCGCTAATGTATGAATTTTTACCGGTGGCATATTTGATAGGCACTTGGCGACGACGTTTTATGTTCTTGCGGAGGACAATCGGATTATGCCAATATAATAGTATGAGTGCCACTGGAGTATGACAAGTCTTGTTAAAAAAAATTGTGAGCATTGGCAGGCGAAAATGTTGTGTGAAAGGAGGAGACAATTGGACTTAATGTAGTGACGTCAACTTCCCTCGCTAGAAAGGATCGATAATTTTGTTTTGACACAGAAGAAATTGTTCACATACAAGTTACTGTAATGTACTTCCTTATATACCAATTTATTTTCATAAAAATGTGGTTGTATGTGTGGTTATGTGTGTAAGTATATCTGTTGGCAAACATTTGTGGTCAAAAGCATAAAATAACATAATAATTGGATAGTCAAAAGAAGCCGCAATTCCGCATGCGATATGTATATATGACACATACATATACTTGTACATATATTGTATAATATTTGTTTATACATATGTATGTATGTATACTGGTATACCCAAATACCTACCGTATTGGTTGACGAGTGCAGTAAATTGAGCAAACTTTGTGAGTGGTCTATTTTTAGATTATTTATACAAATTTATGGAACGAGTCCCTTTCTTTATATTATATTTAAGTAGTAAAACTTTGTGTGAAACATATGAAAGGCTGGTGAATAGAGTAATTTGCTGTCCACCAAATTACATATGTAGATAAATTGATTATATGTAAAAGTATTTTGTAGATATATTTAAATATGCATATAGGGATAATTGTTAAGGAGTGTGAGATGCGAATTGCTCAAGCAATTAATATATGGACAGCAAATTATATATTTTACGATTTTCATTAGTATGGCATATGACTATGATTAGTGAGGTATGAGCTCCTGAATAGTCACGAATATCATTCATAACCGATATACATAAGTATATACATCACAACTTACATACAAACTAAGAAAAAAATGTTAACTTCGACTTCACCTTATTCACTTACTAGATTTTGATCGGCCAGTTTGTATGGCAGCTATATGCTATAGTAGTCCGATCTGAAGAAGCTCTCCAAATATTGTATCTTTGCCTTAGACAATAATCCATACTAAATTTCCTCAACATATCTTGTAAAATAGGATATTTTTCTTACAGGAACTTAATTTCAATTGTTCAGTTTGTATGGCAGCTATATGCTATAGTGGTGCGCTTTCGACGATTCCGGCAAATGGGCAGCTTCTTGGAGAGAAAAGGACAAGTGCTAAATTTCAGATCGATATCTTAAAAACTGAGAGACTAATTAGCGTATATGGTATAGAGAGGGATAGACAGACGGATGTGGCCTAATTGTTTTAGCTTTTCAGGCTAATCATTTATGTATATAAACATTTCCTAGGATCTGCGACGTTTTCCTCTGGGTGTTACAAATTTCGTGACAAACTTTATACATACATATATCTTGTTCAGGGTATGAATATATATTTGTAAATTTTTATGCACAAAACTAAACATGTTATTCTTAGCTCTAGTTCCTTTCACAACAAACTGTCACTTCTAATGCGCTTTATTGTAGTTATAACACTTCTAAGTTTTCCCTACAGCACATATCCTACACATCCGCTTTGGCTTAAGCCTGCACTACACCCCCGTCTAACTGTTAAGCCCTCGACACATTCTATTACTACTACTCACTTTCATTGAAAGACAAAGCAGAAATACATAAATGGAAATAATAGCTACAACAATAACATCAAAAGTGTTTATGTTTGTTTTTGTTATTGCTTTGTCGCACACTAATGACTACAGATTTTCTCAACAGCGCAAATTGAATTGGTTCTTAGTGATTATATCCTGTGGCGCGTGTATTTATTCATTTATTCCACAACACTTAGTTTATATATAGAACGCTTATACCGGCTCCGACGATCAACTAGCAGGTTGTCACAAAAGGCAATGTACATGGTGTCAATGTCAGTGTTAGGTGATAGGCGTTGTTGTTGGTGGTGCTGGTATTGTGAAGCATTCAACTTAACTAATCATTTTATGGTCAACTCGGAGTACTGGAGACAGAAAGTGTGGAACCCGCAAAGGAGTGACCATTGCGACTTTGTGGTTGATGGGTACTTTTATATGTACCATATATACATATATATTTATAAAGATGCTAATGAAGAGATAAGAACTATGGTAGAATTTACATAAATGTTTAGAATTATAATCTCTAATATAGTTTATCCTTGAATGGAAAATTTTTTTGAAGTAACATAGTAGTATATTTTTGTTGGTATTATAATCACTTGCAACATTCCCCAACATTACGTTTCTTTCTTTCCTCTTTCCGACCGTACATTGCCTGTAAATGGTTTTGAATGTAATTTTTAATATTTTATCCTCCTTTCCAATCGGTTTAAATTCATG
Organism: Bactrocera neohumeralis; assembly: GCF_024586455.1. NCBI lineage: Eukaryota > Metazoa > Arthropoda > Insecta > Diptera > Tephritidae > Bactrocera > Bactrocera neohumeralis. Next base: position 15,315,296 of record NC_065919.1, on the reverse strand, counting down.
TATTATTTTTTTGCTTAAAAAAATTTTACCTTGTTCTATGAATAGTAGGTTCTCAATTATTTTCATTCATAAAGCAATAAAAAAAATAACAATTACCTTCGAGTAGCTTTCTGTGGAGCGAATATCATTTATGGTCCATGGCAACATTGCGGCGGAGTAGCGCGGATCCACAGAGGCGCTGCCGCGGTATGTTAACGAAACAAGACGTGTCTTCATTTTGTTTCCAAACGTAGTCTCAAGTCAATAATTATAATTGTAATAATAACCGAAAGGACTTTAAATCTCGTCAGCACACATTCACATTTATTTATCTATACGTTTTTCAATACGGCACTAAATAGAGTTTGATTTACGATCCGCACAAATCACTGTTATTTTAAAGTTCTTTAAAGTATTCGAACAGTTTTGGACGCACATGACTCATCTGTAGCAATGAGTGAAGGAATTGAGGACGTTTTGTAAAAAAATGCATACACAGAAGTAGGCAGTTTAAGTAGACAATGAATTTACAAAATTTTCAGGCTAATCAGAAAACTGGTGGTACGTGGTAGCTTCTACGTTGATGGCAGTGAGGATAATGGATTAATACATACATACATATGTACACTTAAATATGAGAATATGCGTAAGTATGCGAGTTAATAGTCTAAAATATATAATTGAGCATGCGACTAATGGAATTTAGGACAAACGACAACAACACAAGTGGCATATAAATCTCAACATTTGCTTGTTAGTGTTGATTCCAGCGAGATTTTTTGGTTTTTTAGTTTACCTAAATATGTTATGTACTGTTTAAGTAATTATTTCTGGTAAATTTGCTTTGACAACGCTTTTGTTTTTGCGTCTGTACCAAATGGAGGCGTACTTATAGCCACTATACCTAAAACGCGGCTGACCGTTTCCTTTTTGGCGAATATCGATTTTTCATGAATTTCGCTTCTATAGCAATGGGTGTCACTTGGATTTCACATGCACACACACAGTAGCAATATAAAAGATTTCCTTTCATTCCATTAGGAAACGCACTCGCTTGTTTAGACAAACCGCAAAAAGTAAGTTACTTTATACACAAGAGACACTTTTCTGCACTATATATGTATGTATAAAACACTACTTCGAATTTTTTTACAATTTAGGTGATTTTCCAGCGTTTGCGTTATATAAAAACGTTTTTTTTTTTGCATATGTATATAATACAGATATATGCTTTATGAGTTACTCCTTCCAAAGGATATCAAATAATATTTTTTTCATCAAATTCCAACGCTATTCATTCATCCGCACCATTTGTACACAACGAGAATCCACTGAAAACTGCACTTGACCAAATATGACACCACAGTGAATTGTATGTCTATGCCATTTTCTCTACATCCTTGCGCACTAAACTACTTTGCGAATATTTCGCCTTTCACATTATCCTTTGTCAGTTAGCACCACATTCCTTTCTATAAGGTTTAGATTTATGTTCCCTAAATCGCTTGAATTTCGCGGTTATCGGCGCAGTCGCGGTTAATATTGTTTTATTTTGCTTATTATTTTGCACCTGGTTGACATTTGAATTTGACGTTTACTCAAACAATTGTCAAAAAGTATTTAATAGCAAAGACGTAAACCATCGCACTAAAAGGTGATTCATAATGCAAAAAGTGAGGAAGAAATGAATTTAAAATTTTCAAAAATTTTTAGGAACGTAAAAATGCAAGTTGTGATACAAGTAATGTTAAATTTAAAAATAAATACTCCGATCAGGTTAAGTTTCGGGTGTTAATATTATTTATTTTTGTGATATTAAATTCTATGTTCAACAAAATTGAAATTTTGTTTTAAAAATTCACATCCACTGAATAATGCTGCCTAAAAGTATGCAATTATGTTCATGAATGAGTACGAAATCAATTTGTTTATTGAAACATTGAGTCAACAAATATTGCGAATGAGGCATCTTTTTTATAGCTAGCTGTATACTTATATTAACAATATACTATATCTAATGAACCGAAAACCTTTTATAACTTCTAAGAAATTTAAGAATTCAAGAAAAACGATAATTTGATCTCAATGCAAGCCCGCCGCTTTATTCACACAATTTTTGTCTTAAAATTTCCCATCCGGGTCACCCTGTGTATATGACGTTAACAACGTCAACGTGCATCTATGCAAAAATGGAAACGGCAGCAATCAGTTTTTATTTTGAATTCTCGCGTCCGCCCTTCATTTTCGCCAAAAATAGACATCAAACATTTTAATTTGTTTTTACTCAGTTTCGCATTTAAAATTTTTGGTATTTGACTGGGCGAATATGGCATGAAGTCGAGTATCTCATGCAAGGCATCTACTGTTGCATTGGCAGCCGGCAAAAGTGCTTGCACACAAACACATACAAATGTGCATATGTATATTAAAGCACGTATGCTACGCATATAAGTATGGCTAATTAATTTGCCCACAATTCCAAGCAAATAAACGTTGTAGCTTCTAAAAGGCTTGCGTTCACATGTGGAGAGGAATGAATTGTTTGACTGAAATGAGTATGCAACACAAAAATACATACATATGTAGATATACATATACGAAATAGCATTTGTACAGCTCTTTTTGCACTCATATGCCTGGCAATTTGTAATTATATGATATTATGGCAAACAAAAACAAAAAAGCAATAGCGAACGACTGATAAGATATCGCTCTTGGCTAGTATTTACAAATGGATTTGTGAACATACATATGAACATACACTTATACACATTTACATAAGTACATTTGTATATGCGAGCAGTTTTATTTGTTGAGGAATGTTAAGCACATATGTTTGTAAGTGCTTGATTATAAAAGTTAAGTATCTAAAAGTGCAGTTGTGAGCACATTCCTACATATTCATATCACTGTGCGTCCATATGGCAGCCGCTTGAAATTTAATCACTGCCAACGATAGCGAACCGGAAACGAGGAAGTAGAAATAAAAGACATACCTAGTAATAAAAAGGAGTGCAAGCCATATTCGAACACACAAGCACATACATACAATGTATGTATGTATGTGCATAAGTGTATATATTATTAGATAAGAATGTCTAGAAAGGGGAAATTTGTTCCTGTTAATAGAACTAGCTTCATATTGTGAATGATTTCTTTTATTACTCATAAAATATTGTGCCCTTCAAAATTGTTAAATTCGTAACGCATTTAGGTTTTCGAAATCAAAATGTTTATACATAGTAAATATTAAGTACTTATTTGTGCTTGCAACCCTGTAGGAAATATTCTACGAATGAGAGGAAATTTGTTAAATGTAAAAAATAAGTTAGCAAAATTTTTTTTTTTTTTTTAATGGAGATGAAAATCGTTTTTTAATATTTCTCTAGGTTATACATACCTTTAAAAATTATGTATATTCGATTATTATCAAAGTTTAAAATCTTCTGTTCTATGTACATACTTGTGTATATAAGTAGCTCTCTTAAAAATGACCAACATCGACAAAAATTTTGGCTAAAATTAGACTTTTTTAAAAAGCGTCACCATTTTGTCAATTTTTGATTTTTTTTTCGACCCTACGATAATATTTTCCAGTAGAGAATTGTTTTCAGGTTTCATACAAGGAAAGGCCGGAATTACTGCTGCAGTGGAGAACCGCTGTGTAGCGCCATCGGAGATCAAGTCTAATCAAAAATATATTTAATGTTTTTTCTTTAAAAATTTTACTGAGTACACTTAAAATATCTGTAAATATACCTTTAGATTTTAAAGCAATTAAAGCAGTGTATTTTCTCAAAGGGTTATATACAGTTAGATGGCCGAGCTTCTCTCAAAAAGACGTTTTGCGGTGACCACTATATCTCTGAACTGGATCCTCTGAAATTAAAAAACCAAACAGATTTCGTTAAAGTAATGTCAAGTCTAGTAGAACAAATCGAAGGAATAAGCAGAATAAAACTTTTTCACAAAATGGCGGTTTCTAAAAAAAATCGATTTTTGACCAAAATGTCGGCCTTAAACTGTTTATAAAAAAATATTTATCTGTGAGAAAAAATCTTCAAGTTATACATTCCTAAAAATCTGCATCTTTTGGTATACACCTACTTATATGTAACCGGTCAAAGCACTTTTTTACAGTATGTCTCAAGCCCTTTTACATGACTGCCACAAACAAATTTTCACAAAATGTTCGTAACTTTGCAGATAGTATTTCCGGCAGGGTATGCACATACACAATTTCCTACACTTAAACTAGTAGCTGCGCCAAGTGTTTATAAATAAACAGAGGCGGCTGGCTGTGGTGTATGTGGCGTTGGTGGCGGCATCTGCAGCAGGTAACTTGCCTTTGATCAGACAAACACACACACGTACACAAATCGCAAATTCTAAAAATACCACTTTTTCCAGAGGAATATTTCGGTTGCGGTGCTGCAGTGAGGGAGTTAATATTGCGATTTTATTAGCCGTCGAATGAAACGGAAATTCGACCTTGGCAACTTCGGCATGGCAATAATAAAGCAATGGGGAAGTGCGGCACATAAGGGCGACTCACGTATTTTACTTGCTAAGCAAACAAATTGACATACATACATAGATACATACTTATGTATGTATTTACATAATTTATCGATATTATAAAGATTGATATAGCTTTAAATAGTATACTTCAGATTCTATATGTCGACAGTTTCTACTTGTTTTATAAACAATTAGCAATCTGTTGCCCTTCGCTGTAGATTGATTGATTTCGAACAGCTTTCAGCTTATTCTTTGGCCTTGAAGTTAGGCTAAGTAATATAAGTCCACAAAAATCTGAAATGTGTCTGAGCTTGTAACTTTTACTGCGTTCACCTTTGACTTGACAGTAACTTGAAGAAACGCAAGAAAAGTGTCGAAATATTAATTAAAAAGCTGCAGGAAATTCGCTCCCACAACAGCTAGTATGACAGCACTAAGTTAAAAAAGGACAAGGGAGAGGGTAGGTCGCAACCGACCTTTATGTACAACGCCTGGTGTGTGTACCTGCTGACGACAACCTTACCCCACGGCGCTCAAAATCACCACGGATCAGGTCAATTCGTTCACCAGCGCCTTGAAAATACCAGTCATTTTCGGTACCAATTGGGTGTGTAGAATGGACACACTAACCACCTTGGTTGGATTCGAGGCCCATTTGAAACCTCTGCAGTACTTTGGGCTCGGCACCCTGTTGCAATGCAACTCCACAATCAACTGACTAAGCGTCAGTTCAGCACGTATTCGGATTTTAATGACAACACCACGACATTCTCCGATGGGCCGGTCCGCATAAGCAGGTTGGAGTGAACTTCAGGGGCTCCTGCTCCCCGTGGCACCAGAATTAAGTCTCCGGTCAGACCTCGTAGACCAGTTGAGCTTCCGTACTGCTGTGGAATGGTGACCAGTGGTCGGACCGCATACGCATATTACACGCAAACATCATTTACACTAGCTCTTAATTCTTAGTTAAAAGTCTTCGCGGCCTACACAATTCGCGCGCAAACGGCCCTAACTGTTCGACATTCCGATTAGGGGTGATCACACCGCCAACGTTTATCAGTCCAGCTAATCCCCATATCATCCAGATCCCTAATGTCGACGTACATCGGTCATACTGCAATTACATGCACCCAGTTCTCTAACCCCGCCCTACAAAAACAACCCGACCTATCAGATAGGTGCCTCTGATGCAAAAATGCATTCAGAGGCCCATGCCCCGCAAGCAGAAAACCAGGACTCAGACAAAATCTATAGTCTGCGTTACCCTCAACAAACCCAACATCCCGAATGTACTCATAAGTCACTCGACCGTTAGGACTATTGTCAACGGTCTTGCCACCTACACCTGACCATATCATCTAGAAGCCTTCTGCTCCGTAGATTTCCCTCTCTCTTCACATCATCAGCGGAAATCCAGTCATTCCGCAGCAGTGACACACTCAAACCCTCTTCTTAACCTGAAAGTAACAGCACGCTGTATGACAATCAGGTTCAAGAGCGGGTGCACCTAACAGAAGCTGCATAGCATCCATTGAGACGGTGCGACATACAGGCAAGCAGGCAATCATTATACAGCGCTGTATTAAGAGGTGTTTGTGGGACCCCAAAACTGTCACCGCTGCTATCCACCATACAACGGCTCCATAAGTGGCACAGGCTACATTGCCGGCAGTTGTATTGCTGCGAAGTGTGCTGTCAGGCTATGATAAGCTACATACATACATATACATATGTATATGTAGGTATATAAAGGAGTCTGAAAAAGTACACGTCGATGCTCGCTAACTAACTGCCTGACAGTTACTGACTTTTGGATGAAAAATAAAATTTTTGATTCAAAAAATTTTTTTTTTATTCAAAAATTTTATTTCTTAATTAATTTTGTTTTATTATATTTTGGATTTATATCTATAAAAAACAAATTTAATTCAAATGTTAATTCAATTATTTTTTATGCATTATTTGCAACTCTGAAATTGGCCGATCATAGTCAAGTTAGAAGTTTTTGTTTGTTTTAACTCAGCGTGTTTTTTGAGGGTGTTCTGAGAAGTTAACCGCAGCTCCGCCATTGCAGTGGATTTTCTTAGTGTGCTCTGCATATGTGGGCGATATTATACAAGTATAGCACAAAATATAATATAAATAAATATTTACATAGATGTAAGACTTTCGGCTTCTTGCTTCATTAATTCCCTTGAAGCATGAATAACTCTTTATTTCAGCCGAACACTTTGACCGAATTCAATCAAAAGTTCATACAAATTGAACCAACAACTTATGTATGTACATATCCATTGGATGTATAGTACGTGTATACGTATGTAGGTGTGAATGTGTCAGGCTAATTTCATGCTTAATTTACGCGAGGCAAGTTAGAGATATACTATGTATGTATGTATGTATATGCTTATTTCCGTTTAAGGAAGCGCAGACGTCATCGCATTGTTGCACGTACACATATAAACACTTATACATATATACAAACATATAGCAAGTACATATGTATGTAATAAGTGTATTTTCTTCAATTAACTCGATAAGTAGATTTGTCATATTACTTGCCCTCGTAACTCTCAATTTGAACTTCGAGCACAAAAGCGCACAAAAAGAGCAATTAATGCTTGCGTAATGATTAATTATGAGAATGCTCATATGCGTTGCAATGCCGCTTAGTTACTTAAATCTAACATTCGTTTTTGAGCTAGAATTCGTATATGCGTGTGTGTGTGTATGTCAAAACGCCAAGTAATTGCGTTAAATGTGCGTAAAAGCGGCTAATTTAATTAGCGCAGAGTTTGGGCGCGGGTTTAAGCACAAGCCAAGGAAAGCATATACATACATACATGTATATGTATGCATGTGTGTGGGAAAGAGTGTCGAGCATTATTATTTCATTATTTTCGAGTTTACGTTTAATTAAGTAATTTTCTTCCTTTTTGTGCTTGTTAAAGTTAAGAGCTCCTGGCTTTAGTAGCATTGACTAATGTACTTACGTACATAAATTATGCATAAAAATACATATAGTATATACATACATACATATTTATAGTATGAAAATTAATGAATTTCCAAACAGTCATAGGTATTTTGCAATAATTTACTTTGCTCATAACAACTTCATAATTATTTTACCAAAAAATAATTTCTAATCCCATTATTTATTCATTAATCAAAAGCAATCGAGAGCGTAAAGTAATATTATTCTGTTAAATAAAATTTATCCCAGAAGTATTGTATTTGTTGCTTTGCAGCTGAGTTCTGTTGTTGCATCATTTACTGTGCGAGTGTGTTTCGCTTATCTGGGTTTGTAGCGCTGCAAAATACACATACATACATACATACATACATGTTTATATACATTTATGAGTTAGATGACAATCTTATCAACAGCCGTTTCAAAGATAAAGTTTATTCTGCTTTTAACTATTTGCTTTTACTAACTGTTTTTTATGATTAATTGCGAGTTCACGCCAAAATAACAACAGCAAATACATTAAGCATATGTATGTCTGTGTGTGTTGGTGTAACAAGTAATAATTCAATAATTCAATGAGTACTGAGAGTAAGAAAAAGCTGCAAATAAGTCAGAGTTTTGTTGTGACAATTCTTAAAGAATATTAGAATTAATTTTATTTTATTTATTAAAAAAATAATCTAAAAATAAAAAAATAATATAAAAAAAAAAGTTAAATTCTGCTGCACCGGGTCTACAATATCCTTCAGAGGTGTATTTGTAATGTGGAGATGGATCACTTCGAGGTTCCCTACTTAAAAAAAAACACACTGAAGCTTCGAATTTTATGGAGAATGTTTATTATCGTTCGAAAGAACATTCTTTGGTAATTAGTTTTTGAAAATTTCAAATATGGGCCGCGGTTACATCTGAAATGGTCCATCCATTCATTGAGTCTAATTTTCCATCACTTTTTCGAGCAAATGACACGCGAGATATTTTGTTCCAAGGCTTGAATCGAAACGGGATTGTTCGCATAGACTTTGACTTTACATATCCCCACAGGAAAAAGCGTAACGGTGTGATATCACACGATATTGGTGGTCAATCAACCGAGCCAAAATGTGAAATTATCTGTTCACCGAAGAGTTATCTCAATAAATCCATTGATTGATGCGATGTGTGGGAAGTGTGTCTTGTTGAAACCAAATGTCGAGATCACGAGCTTCAATTTCAGTCCTCAAATAGTCGGTTATCATGACGCGTTAACGGTCGCCATTGACGGTTACGTTTTCACCTACAACATTTTTTTAGAAATACATAAAGACCGATGATTCCGCCGGCCCACAAACCACACCAAACCGTTGTTTTCTGGATGAAATAGCAGCTCTTGAATCTTTTCAGCTTGCTACTCGTCCGAAATGCGGCAAATTGCTTTTTTACATACCCATTGAGCCAGAAAAGTTCCTCATCGCTGAACGATATTTGGCTCGAAAACGTCAGATCTTCTTGGAACTTTTCAAGAGCTCATAGAGCGTAGCAATGTCGGTTGGGAAGGTCGAGCGGTTTCAGTTCCTGCTCAAGCTGTATTTAGCTCTCAATTTAAGATCTCGACGCAAAATGCGCCAAGTCGTTCCAAACGCCAGTCCGAGTTGATGCGAACAGCGCCGAATCGACTCTCCACGGTCTTCGTGTATACTCTCAGCTCCGGCTGCTATAATTTCTTCACTGTGTGCTGTACGTGGTATATTCGGTCGAATATTATCCAATAATGAATGCTCGAATATTTTCCAAGATTTTTCAGTCACGTCTTCTACCAAATAGCTTTAACAACTGGCAGCCAATAGTTACCAGCGTCCAATTGAACGACGTTGACCATTTAAAACCCTTACAAAGGGGAAACGGATAATCTTGCTTGGGGCGAAGAGATCACCAAAACTCTTACTATTTGCTTAAATGTCGTTGAGAACCGTTCGTTTAACGCGCTTAAGGGCTTTCAAAAACTGTTTTATTATCTCATTTAATTCAGAAACATCAAAAAAAAAAAAAAAACATCTATAGAATATTGTCTAGAATACTGTATAGAATATTGTCTTAAACTCTTGTTGAAAGTTGATCCAAGTAAAAGTTTGGAAGATACAACCTTGAAAAGTAGCGTCCTCGAGCTCAGCTATGTAGTCACTTTAAATGTGTTTTGCTCGAAGTTGTGCTTTCAAAGTCGGTTTTCAACATTTCTCGCTATCTACTCGAGAGATATAATTTACAAGGTCTGGAACGAAGGATGTTTTTGTTCAATTACAACTATTTGAACACAGGAGTTCTTCTTTTCTGTGACTTCACACAAGACTACACATAACAGTCCACGTGAGAACTTTGATCAGCTAATTTACATTGCCTAAGGATAAGGTTAAAACGTTAGATACACCATTAGAATTCAAAATCGTGTAATACGGAAAGTAGAGGTGTTGTACTACGCTTTAGGTCGTCTTCGAACCAAAAGATAAAATGTTTTTTATGGAAGCTTTATGTTTCAAATTCTACTCATATTTTTCAAGTGATTTGCGAAATATGAAAGTTGCCAGTTTCATCTTCAGAATCTAAGGTTTGAACTACAAAAAAGTGATTCGCATATGCCTATGATATTGACAGTTTACTAGATAGCGGGGTAGCATAGCTAGATCAAACATTTTCTCGGGACTCGCAATGATATACATATGTAAGTATGTAAATAAGTGCTATACGTCTGGCTGTGGGAGAACCAAAGTAGCATAAGTCCTGTGTTAGGCATCCCTACAACTCATGAAATTAATAATTAATTGTTCTAACCTACTATTCGATGCACACAGCAAAAAGACCCAGAACAGACCATACCAGAATATTTAAAGAGAGAAAGGGTGTAGTATTGAATAATTAAGTTAATTTCAGAGAATCTGCGAACATAAGATTCAGCCAGAGAACATAAAACAATTATCAATAAATAAATAATTTAAAAAATCTTTTATGTTCTCTGATTCAACTTTATTGAAACTCAATTCAAACCAGTGTTAGGGGAAAATCTCTCTCCCTCTCTCGCTCTCATACATGCCATCGGCAACTCTTCCACGCACCAGAGTCTCTTTACTTACTTCACTATCAATTCCAGTCGACAATTTGTGATCAAGCGATTCTCCACATTGCTACAGCTGTGTGCTTGTGTGTGTGTGAAACTAACACACACTTGGGTGTGCCTGCGATTGACTGGAGCTCCAGGCCGCCACACTGACTGCCGCCGAATATGCGGCGCGGCTATTCATTTGAGTATCTGAGTACGTGGAGATCGGTTCGGTGTGCTTTACTGAATTTATGCATTGCGGATAAAACGGCGCAACAACAACGATTTTTCTAAGACGTGAGGGTGTAGTAGGACGTGTGCGATAAGAAGCTAAAAGTTTAAATATAAAAATTCGTATTGGCGAAGCGCGAGCAAACGAAGGGTGCTTATTCGAATAGTGCAAGTGTTTTATTACATACATACATATGTACATATCTATATACAAATACATATATTTGTGTTGTTGCAAAAGCAGCTGACGTGCAAAATTCAAAAAGCATTGAGTATTAATCACAAATAAATAAAACAAATAAGAATTGCTAAAGTTTAAAGTGTGCGATAAGCCCAACGCCGAGGCAAAAGCGAGAGTCAAAGGAAGCGAGCGTGTAGCCAGCTAAGCAGCAGCGTATAAAATTTATCGAAAACCATAGAAATCAAGACGTTGACGGAATATTGTGTACGTGTTACAGTTGGTTGTTGTTTTACATTTTACTTACAGTATATTTGTTGCTTTTTTTGTTTTCACAATTAAATAAGTTTTGCGTATGCTGCTCACATGAGTGTATTTGTGTTGCTGTATTTTAACCAAATAAATTTTTAAGTTTGTTATTATTAATTTTTTTCTCACAATATTGTTTTTGCGCCCGCACAAATGACGTAATGGCATAATAATGACCTTGTAAGCTGTCATTAACGCCGTCGTTGTGGCTGTCACTGTCACTGCCACTGTCGCTGTCATTTTCGTCTATACATTTGCATGCAAATTATTATTTTGATATCATTATTGCAACTGTGAATCTTGCAAATACTTTTTAGGGTTAGGTTGAGGTGTTTACGTTTCCACAGCGGCAATAAATAAATTGCGCGATATGCGTTAAAAGCAGATGTCAATTTATTTGGCTTTAAAATCTGAAATAAGATAGTTAAGCAGAAAAAAGTGAAATAAAAACTGTGAAAAAACATTTATTGTATTATTTTCAAAATTGTGTTCCAGCTATATGAATTTTTCCAGAACTTTATAAGTAAAACGGTAAAAATAACAACACTGTTTGTGTTTGAGATTACATTGAAAGCCGTTTTCTCAATGTCTGGCTAGCAGCCATCTGTCAGTTAAGGGGTTACATGGGTTTCCTCGGGTAAAAACAGCCTTTTTTCAACAATTCTTTTCTCATATAAAAAATGAAATATTTTATTACAATTTGTTTATTGTTGCAAACATACACTATTACCAAAAAAACTTAAATTTTTGAAAAAAAAAAAAAAAAATATTTTAAACTCGACCATTGCGATGACCCCTCGGAAAAAATGCGCTCGCGTTGGCAGGATAACTTTTTATAGGATCATCTAAAGTGAAAAATACGTGTTTTAGTTAAAAACTTAACTTAGAACTTGCACAAAGGTAAACAACTGAAATTTCATTGGACATTTCGCGACATTTATTTTTAAATAGTTGTAATCGAAAAAAATCCTACGTTCAAGTCTTTAAGAAGTGTATCTCAAACACTAGTGTAAAATTTCATGAAGATCGAATGAGTAGTTCTCAAGAAATCTTGCCAACCGACTTCAAAAACACTTTTTCGAGAAAAACGTGTTTAAAAACGACGCACTTAGCTCAGCTAGCCTTCAGCACACAAGTTCTCAAGGCTTTATCTTCGAAACTATTACTCGGATCAACTTGAAAATTTAGGTAAAAGATGTTGTCGAATTTAATAAGCCAATAAAACAACTGATTTTTTGAAACCCGTAAACCCATCTAACCCCTTAAAACGAAGTTCTTTGCCGAAAAAAGAAATCTTGGTTAAGTTAATCACAACTTAACTGACAGCTGGCTGCAAACTAAACATTGAGAATTAATGGTTTGTCAAAAAAGTCTTGCGGTATTTTCGCTAGTTGGCGCTGAAAGCGCGTAGTTCTAGTTTATTCGTCGCATCGGGTCATGCTATACCTTTTTTGGAAAGCTCATTTCACGCGCTAACATGTGTTTGATTGATTGTCGTTTCTTTTAAGTCGTTCGTGAGTTATAGCCTCGCAAACATGGAGCAAAATAAAGAAAATACGGCATATTTTACAGTACTACTACGATAAAGGCAAAAATGCATCTCAAGCCGCCAATAAAATTTGTGCAGTTTATGGACCCGAGACAGTTTCCATTTCCTCCGCACAACGATGGTTTCAACGTTTTCGTTCTGGTGTAGAGGTGGTCGAAGATGCGCCACGCTCCGGAAGGCCTGTCGTCGAAAATTGCGATAAAATCGCTGAATTGGTCGAAAGAGACCGGCATAGTAGAAAAAAAAAATAAACAAAGAAATAAAATAAAAAATAAAATAAAAATAAATAAAATTCAATAAAAATACCGCAAGACTTTTTTGACAACCTATATTATTATATTATTATTTATTTAGATTTTGTTGGGTCAGTTTGTATAGCAGCTACATGTACATGCTACAGTATTCCTATCTGAAAAATTTGTATGAAGATTACAGAGTTGCATTGGACAGTAATATATGCCAAATTTCGTGAAGATATCATGTTATATACAAAAGCTTTCCATACAAGAACCGGATTTTGTTCGGTCAGTTTTTACAGCAGTCCGGTCATTAAAATTTAAATTTGTCAATTTTGTGTATTGTTCTTAAGAGAACTTTCTCAAAACACCAAAAAACTTGGCTTTATATAAAAATAATAATGAAATTTATACAGCCATGGGAGCTGTTCGGTGAGGACTGTCCGTGTTGGGAAATTTCACTGTATTTCATAAAGTCGCTCATTATTAGAAAAAAAATTATATTTTTTTAATTATCACAATCAGCTTATTAGCACAAGTTATGCCAATTCTTAGCCAGCGCATACATAGATAGTATATGAAAAAGTTCTTCAATAATACAAAAAAAAAGAAACAATAATTGGACAAAACGTGAAAACGTGCTAAAATCACTTTATGTAAGCCGACAACGTTATGTGGCAACAAAAAAATTAAACTATGCTAAATAATTAAGTATGTACATATGTTTGTATTTCATATGTATGTACAAACATATATTAACCTTAACCAGTTTCTGTATTTGCCCTGTAGGAAAAATCTGTTGATGAATGAATTGGAAGCTGGGACATCTGGTTGACAAATGAATTTCTGATTTTAGTCAATATTTATAGCTCCCTCTACTCTAAAGGGCCAGCCAGTAGCGAGTTTATATAGGCCCATTGCCAATATTCGACATTCACGAAAATTTACTCAAGAACATTGAACACTGTTCCATCGTGAGAAGTCTTACACACCAAATTTAAGGGGCTACATGGGTTTACAGGTTTCAAAATCGATTTTTTATTGTCTTATTAAATTCTAAAACGCCACTAGAATATTGTCTTAAATCAAGTTGATCCGAGTAATAGTTTCGGAGATAAAGCCTTTAGAAGTTGTGCGCTCGGGACTAGCTAGGCAAAGTGCGCTGTCTTTGAACGCGTTTTTCTCGAAACTGTGTTTTTGAAGTCGGTTGTCAAGATTTCTCGAGAGCTACTCAACCGATCTTCATGAAATTTTACACAAGTCTCTGAGATACAGTTGTTAAAGAGTTGGATGAAGGATTTTTTTTAATTTTAATTTCTTTATAAAAATGTCTGGCAAAAATCCGATTTTCAGCTTTTTTCTTTCGTCCAAGTTCTAAGTTAAGGTTTTAACTAAAACAATAAAAAACTAAAAAATGGCGTCCCAATGGCCGAGCTTAAAATATATTTTTCCAAAAATTTCAAAATTTTTTTGTTAATAGTATGTGTTTGTAACAATAAAGATTTAAATAAAAAATTAATTTTGTTACATGAGAAAAAAATTGTTGAAAAAGACTGTTTTTAGGCGAGTAAACCTATGCAGCCCCGTTCCCACGACAGTCGGGTCTACGCAGCCGGAACGGATCAGAATTATTTTCGGCCAAGGACTGCCACATCGGCGGATTTCTGCCGCTACAACAACAACAACGTGCAACCCCTTAATAACTTGTACCAACCACTTACCGATCCTTCATACTGTCTGTATGTATCGAATGTATGTATGTCTGTAGTGTTTGCTCGGTGTTTTATCAAAATTTATAAAATGTTTCACAAGTTCATAATCGAAAAACGGCAGCACCGACAGTAGATAAATCAAATTATACCAGCGCCGGAAAATCGGTAGGCGTTCAAGCGCTACCGGCATATTCACACACATACATACATATGTACATGTATAGCAACACATACACACATACATACATAAAAGCATTTTGTCACACAAAAAGCATGAAAGTAAATACAATAAACGGAATGACAAGGCAAAGCAGCGAATATAATGATAAACGCTTGCATAAGTATATATTTATATATACATATGTACTTATATATCTATGTATATGCATGTGTGGTTATTTATACATATATGTATATACAATTTATGTATGCACATACATATACACGTACATATAAGTAGATAAACGCATCATATGAGATAATAATCAACATTAACAACAACAACGCTAAACAATAATAAAACAATACGAAGGCAATAACAACAATATTAATTAAGTTGAACGCAAACGCAACAACTACAACAACAGCAATGTATCACATTAATATTAAATTAGAAAGCCATCCCAGCTTGTCTCATTTTCACTTATCTAAACGTTTTGTTGTGCTTTTTGTTGTTGTTGCCACTCATTGTTACTATTTTATTTAAGGCTTCATTGCCTATTTGTATCGAACTCACGTCGCAAATGCGTCGTTTCTGGAATTTCCAAAGGTTTTTTGTCTAGTTGTGCAATTGCGTTTATTAAACATATTTATATGTACTATGTATGTATGTACATATGTGAGTGTGTGTATGTTTGTATGGATGTTCGCATGATTATACTTATTAGTAGCAACCAATCTGGCCGACACTAAATTGTGGCTGTAACGGCGTCAAAGGCGAAACAGCACAATGGCTAAAGCATTTAATGAAATAAGTTAATAACACACACATGCGCATACATACACATACATACATATATACAGATTCACAAAAAAAAACTCTCGTCTGCCTTTCGTGCCTTTATTGTGCTCTGATGATCACTTCGACGGGTGTGTCTCTTTGTTTGTGGCGCATTACTGCTGTTGCTGTTGTTGTAGTTGTGTAGGCGCTAGTTGCGTTGAGTGTGTTGGCCCCGCCATCGCCTCAATCGTTAATGTGTACGAGTTTTTCACCTTATTTTGCATAATTCACGTTGGTGATAAAACTGGTTTTACATCTATTGGACATTAAACGAGCGAGTGATTAGCATTTCTTTCCACTTTCGGTTATTTGTTATTGTCATTTTGGCGCAACACTCTTTCCACTGCCGAGTTTGAGAACGGCAACAGGTTGTTTGAGTACTTAATGAAATGATAAAATATTATCAAAGCGATAAAATATGTATTAATTATTCGTTACGTGCCAAGTAATACATTTTATTAGTTATGCATACAGATAAATCCGTTGGCCATTTGTTAAAATAGCTTATGTTAACTTATTTTTAGCGAGCACTAAACTAATTGAGTTCTTATAACCTACTTTTTCGAGACTCGTGTTTTTTCTCAAAGAATAGCGGGAAACGTCAGCTTTATTCTATGAAAAAAGATACTAAAGCTCATGTTCAGATTTTTTTAGAACACTCTAGCAGACAGATTTTTACTTCTTCACTTAAACTACTTAACCAACTGCTATAGAAGTATGTACATATGTATGTATCTACATTAGGGTGTGCCATTTTGAGACAACCTTTTTTTTTCAACTGAAAAACAGGCTCAAAACTTTCGAAATGTGTAAAAAACAAGAAAAAACGTTAACTTCGGTGGCACCGAAGCTAAATACCCTTCACAGGTGCATTTCTGTTAGTCACTATGTGTTCAGTTTGTATGGAAGCTATATGCTATAGTAATCCGTTCTAAACAAGTTTTCTAGAGATTACACATTTTTTTTTTTTCAAATGTGAAAGTTGTCCATACAAAAACTTGATTCCGATCGTTCATTTTGTATGGCATATATGTTATAGTGGTCTGATATCGGCCGTTCCGACAAATGAGCAGCTTCTTGAAGAGAAAATGACGTTTGCAAAATTTCAAAACGATATCTTAAAAACTGAGAGACTAGTTCGTATATATACAGACAGACGGACAGACAGACGGACATGGCTAAATCGATAGGGTCTCCGATCATTTATATATATACTTTATAGGGTATCCGATGATTCCTTATGGGTGTTACAAACTTCGTGACAAACTTAATATACCCTGTTCAGGGTATAAAAAAAGTCACTCAAAAGATGAGTTCTTAATATTGATATTAAGAGGTGCCTCTTTCAAATTTTTTGTTTTCCATATAAATAACATGGAAAAAAATCATTTTTTTTGTGGTGGTTATTGTGCGGAGGTTATTATATGTGCACGCGATGGCTGCCAGTAGGGATGGTAAACTCGATTCCGATTCTACTGGAAAATCGAGTTTTCTCGTAAAATAATCGATTTTTCGGAATCGATCTTCAGTAGTCGAAGTCGATTAAGAATCGATTCTTGACATTCGAAAAATCGAATTAATATTAATATTAAGAGCTCATCTTTTGAGTGACTTTTTTTTACACATTTCGAAAGTTTTGAGCCTGTTTTTCAGTTGAAAAAAAGGTTGCCTCAAAATGACACACCCTAATGTACATGAATATTTTCTTTATATACTATATAAAAAGTACATGTCACGTTGTTTGTCCGCGATGGACTCCTAAACTGCTGAACCGATTTTAGTAAAATTTAGCACAATGTGTCCGGTTTGAACCAACTTAGAAGATAGGTTAGTAAAAATAATTGATAAATAAAAAATATGGCGAAAGCTCTAATAAATGGACGCTCTATTAAGCGGACATCTCCATTAACCAAGTACATTGTTGATGTTTATTAAGTACAATCTATTAAGCGGCCAACTCTGTTAACTGGACAGAAAGGCTGGTAACCATGCATTGAAAAATCAGCCTTAAATTCGTTAGCATAGCATAGCAACGTCTGGCCAGATCCACTAGTTCATATACATACATATGTACGTGTGTGTATTTTATCTTGGAAATTTTTGCTAAAATAAAAGTTAATTTGACACGCGTGTAAACAGTTATTATTTTTTTGCTCAGCAACAACAAATTGTTATTCGATGTTTGATAAAGTTAAAGCGCATTGTTACTATCAGACAGGTGTTGAAGCGTTTGGAAAAGACAAGAAGTGAAAAAGTTCCATTTAAAAAAGAAGATGAAAATAATAAAAATCAAACGAAAAATAATTTGCCGGCGATGGGTCGTCGGCAAGAGGAAGAGGAGTGACTGAATTTTTAAGGGCTAAAAACGGTTCATCTCAATTTGCGTGCAAAATCGTAAATCCTATGGAAAAAGCTTACCTGGCAAAGTTTTGTGTAATACAAGGATCTATAACTTTTGTACTTTTTTTTTTGTTTACTTTTTTCACATAACCTCAAATTTTATGTGAAAACACAAAAATAAGCAAGTGCTGAGTTTTTTCTTTTTGTCTGTTACAAAAAAAAAATCTTACACGCTTACGCGAGATGTCAGCCTTCGCTCTAACGAGGACATCAACCAGCTGGTCAGCGGCATCTTCACAATTAAGGGCTTCACATTCCAGGTGCATATCCTTAAATCGTTATCTTCACTTCCTTTGCCATGGTCGCCATCAGAAGTGGGGTTTTTCTTCCGAGAATGAAAAGGAACAAATCATTGGGGGCGTTTTTTACGTGGCGGGTCCCAAACTCGGCGCACAACACTGTGGAGGGTATGTTTCGCCTTCTCACTTTAGCTCGCCTTCAAACGGATGTTCTTTGGCTACTCAGAGGATACTTGGTCTGCAGCCGGAAGTCGTGAGCTGCTTGAGCCATATGTAGAATAATCGTTTCTGGCCACACCCAAGCGAATGACAATCAGAGAACTTTCCTCATTTGCGTGAACTTTTACACATGACTCCATTCTTCACTGTTTCATAGACTCTTTAATTATTTTAATACAAAATATTCGTGATTTTAGCCTTTTTTACTTGGTATCTGAAAAGGACTAATCAATTCAAACGAAAATTCTCAAATAATAAAATATTTGCTTTTTTTAGGTCGGTAGACTTTTTCTTTATTTGAATCTATATTTCTTGATGGTGTAAAAATGTACATTACTATGATAGTTTTCTTAAAAACTGCAAAAAAGGTCTCACTTAACGGTTCAAAGCTGCTTTTGATTATTCGATATTTTTTTGGCACTTAAATATTCGTGTTGCTGATTAACTAGAATCTTCTAAATAATTTCACTATATTTTCAATGTTTCTAAAATTCATGATAAGGCGCATATTTCAAGCGTGATTCAATAAACAACTTCAACTGCTTTTCCTTTAAAAACAAAAGCCATTGAAATACCTTCAACAATTATTTCAAAAAACCACTCACACATTGAAGAGCATTTCACTTGAAATGAGTTGTTAAGCTAAACTTCTGAATAAGTACATATGTATACTTATATGTATGTACCTATATATGTACATATATATATGTATATACAGTGAAATTCCTCATAACCGGACTCCTACCGTTGCAGTGTTTTTGTGCGGCTAAGGGAGGGAGCTGTCAATATGTAAGGGCGTGACAAAAACGATTGCTTAAAATGTAATCTAAGAGTCAGAAACTGTAATTCAGACCTACATTTATACTGAACTGAGAATATAAAAGAGCGAGAACTGTAATTTGACACAATTTTCCTGAAATTTTTCCTGAAATCTTGTCCGTTTAACAGAGATAATTTGAACGAAATATTACCAAACCAGCATCCGTGTCCGGTTATGGGATTTGCTTTTATATAAAAATTGTACAGTTATGGAAGATGTTCGTAATGTGTAGTTTCACTGTACATGTATGTATGTATGTTATATAACTAAATAAAAAATTTCCATATTTTTCATCACTTCTCGCACTTGTAGTTTATAAATTTCTGATTCAAATATCTGACGATTGTTTACAAGTAGTTCACCTGACGCACTCAACACGACTACATGAAGAATTCTGTATGTACATTTTGGATACCACTACATACTATATATTATATATATGTATATACATACATATGTATGTATATAGATAAAGAATTGATTAGCGCGTTTTCAATTATAAATTGTTGCTTCATTAAATTCAGTGAGAGCTTGCGGTTTCAACGAAGAGTTTGTTTATACGAAAAGCACAGTCATACAAGTATAAACTGGAAATATATAAAAACGTATATTCTTTGTTAAAATCAGGTGTTTATTTGCAAAAATAAAATCATTTATATGTATGTAGATATGTAGCTATATGAATATGACTATCTGCCTTTATTTTAGAGATGGCTGTGTGTAAAAGCGTTACGTAACTCAGAGTTACGCGTGTAGGTCAAGAGATTTTTTTTAAGTATTACGCGAAAAACATATACATACATACATACATAAACAAAAAAGGAGAATTATATAATGTAAATATTTTTTCCGTCCAGAAAAGGATTTAAGAGATCTGATATTTTCTTTGTTCCAAATAAAAAAGCGGTTTACGCAAACGTTACTCCTATCCAGCAATTAAAAATTTCAATTTTTTCCGTTGAACTCGTGTATTTGGAAATCTGGATGATGTCTAACAACGCATCTAGACTTTTAGGAGGCTCTTTAAGATACCTTCTTTTTCTTTAATGGTGTAGACTCCGCTTACGCGGTTATAGCCGACTTTACAACAGCGCGCCAGTCGTTTCTTCTCTTCGCTATTTGGCGCCAATTCGAGATACCAAGTTCAGCCAGGTCCTTCTCCGCTTGATCTCTCCAACGGAGTGGAGGTCGTCCTCTTCCTCTGCTTTCCCGGCGGGTACTGTATCGAATACTTTCAGAGCTGGAGTGTTTTCGTCCATTGACCTTGCCACATGACTTTGCCAGCGTAGCCGTTGTCTTTTAATTCGCTGAACTATGTTAATGAAACTTGTACAGCTCATCGTTCCATCGACTGCGGTACTCGCTGTTGCCAATGCGCAAAGGACCATAAATCTTCTGCAAAATCTTTCTCTCAAACACTCTTCAGGTCGACTCTTCAAATGTTGTATTGTCCATGCCTCTGTACCTTATAGCAGGACGGGAATTATGAGGGACTTGTAGAGTTTGGTCTCCGTTCGTCGAGGGAGAAATTTAGTTTTCAATACACAGTGCAAAGTAGCACCTGTTGGCAAGAGCGAGTCTGCGATGTATTTCAAGGCTGATATTGTTGTTGGTGTTGATGCTGGTTCCAAGATAGACGAAGTCATCTACGACTTTAAAATTATGACTGTCAGCAGTGACGTGCGAGCTAAGTCGCTCATCCGATGACTGTTTGTTTGATGACAGGAGATATTTCATTTTATCCGCGTTTCCAACCACGCTTCGCTTCCTTATCCATACTGGAAAAAGCAGAACTAACGCCGCGGTTGTTGAGGCCAATGTTATTAATATCATCGGCGTACGCCATCAGCTGTAGACTTTTATAGAATATTGTACCTTCTCTATTTAGTTCTGCAGTTTGTATTATTTTTTCCAGCAATAGATAAAATCACATGACAGGGAGTCTTTTTGTCTGAAACCTTGTTTGGTATCGAACGGCTCGGAGGGGTCCTACTCTCGATCCTTACGGAGCTATTTGTGTCGCTCAAAGCCAGCTTACACAGAGATGTTAGCTGGGACTAATATCCCTTCACTTTATTGTCTCCTCTCTAAATCACCCCGAGTTTCTGATTATATTTAACTAAATTATCTGTTCAAAAACACCGGACCGAACCGTTGTCACGAAACCATTGACCGACAGTTGCGATTATTTTTCTATATAAAGTCTTGCATTCGCATATAAGATGTTTTATAGTCTACTCCGCTTATATAATAGTCATTGCATGGCGTTCCTAGTCTAATGGCATGTCCTGCTACTAGAGTTCTTATCTCATTATTATTTGAATTTTAATAGTCGACATGTGTGGCCTATATTCCTTTCATGTCACGTTTACCTGCCTGATAAGCAGGTCATGGATTGACTTACTGAGACTCAGCCATATTTATAACAGATTTATCGAACTGCTGGTAGATGGAAGGTGATTTTGGGGTCCAGTTTTGCTGAAAAGACACCACCTCCCACTCGGTTATCTAGTTTGGTCCCATCCGTCTAGATGCTTAACCCTGCACTCTTGTCAACTCACACTTTTCCCAATCCTTTCAGGAAGAGAAGGCTTTGCTCTATATATGTATCTCTCTTAAACACTCTCTTTTTTTCAAAATTTGCTCAAAATTAATTATTTTGACAACTAAAATGAGATAACATCCATATTTATTATATTTAACTACATTTTTTTCCCCATTGTATTCAGCAGTTTTTTTAGGTTTTCCTTTTTTATACATATTTATGTAGATTATGTGTGAAATTCCGCGACTCTTGTTCGTTATCTGCAATACATACATATGTATATACACATGTAATCGTACATATAACTTATTGTGAATTTTTACTTTCTCTTCCTTCTGATTTGCCACGAAAGTGCGCTTTGAACGCCTACTCCTCTGACGACAATGAATGTTTACAAATGACAAGTGGTCTGGAACCGGCACTCAGGCCGCTTTTCATGACCCACACTTGTGGCGTTGCGTCTGCTTGGTGTGCAACAGATAAGTCATGGCACTACATACAATATAACGGTTTTCTGTATCGAAAGTTGTATGCACTATCGCATTACTATTATTTTCAGTGCTGGACTTGTATGTATTATTTATTATACACATTCAGCACAATTGCAACACTTATTACAATATAATCGCATTGTCGGCAACTGACGTCGATGTCTTTGACATTTCTATAAAAATGAACCGACAGAGTTGCTTTGGCATAACAAGTAGTTGACATTTATGTAGAGTGCATTCAACTGTTATTGTTGATTATGAAAATAATTGAATGTATATGTATGTATATACATATATGTATGTATAATATACATACATATAAACGATCTATCAATGTAAAATTATGATAGAAAAAACAAAAAAAGGTATTGTTAAATAAAATCCAAATATCAGTCAACAGAATGAGGTTAATGCTAATGAGAGAGTGAGAGAATAAAGATAGTTGAACTTAATACATATACTCTAAGTTTACTATACTACGATGCCATTATGTATGGTACTCTAGATTTCTTTTGAATGACCACCACGGGCACCAAGAAATAGTCTAACGGCGTCAAATCGCACGACCTAGGCTGGCCCTCTGACTGGGCCATTTCGTGTGGTAACACGTTCATCAAACTTGGTTTTCAATAAATCGATTGTTACATTCGAGGTGTGATTTGTGGTGCCGTCCTGTTGAAACCACATATTGTCCAAGTCCATATCACCCAATTCGGGCCAAAAATATTCAGTTATAATTGAGCGGCAGCGATTCCCATTCACAGTAACGTGCCGGTCTTAATCATCACAGAAAAAGTACGGTCCAAAGACGCCGCCGGCTCAAAAACCGCAGCAAATCGTAATTCGATTTCGGGATGCAATGGTGACTCATGTAATATGTGTGGATTGCTGCTTGACTATTTTGCTTATTAACGAAGCCATTTAGCTAGAAATGAGCCTCATCGCTAAAAATGATTTTTCGACGAAAATCCGCATCATTTTCAAGTTTTTGTTTAGCCCAATTCACGAACTTACGACGATTCTGTTGGTCAAGCGGCTTCAGTTCTTGTGTCAATTTGATCTTGTAAGGATGTAGGAAAAGATCTTTTCGCAAAATTCGCCACAACGACGTCGCCAAGATGCCCAAAGCTTGAGAACGACGTGTGAGAGACTGAGTTGGGTCTTCCTCAATTGATGCGCTACCGGCAGCAATATCCTCGACACTACAGTCAATTCTTTATCTCACTGGCACGAGAACATTTTGTACTGTGCTTGTGGATTCAAGTTTTACCACTAAACGCTCAATTGTTGATCTGACAGCATGATTATGACGACCATAAATTGGACGTACAGCTCTTAAAGTTGAGGCCACTGACTCCGAATTTGGTAGTAAATTTTAATAATTTCGAATCGTTGTTCGATCGTATATCTTTCCATGATGAAATGGCAAACTTTACTGAAGAGAAATGTCAAAAGAGCGGGAAAATATGTGCCGTCGTTTGCTGTCATTTGTAGCGACGTTTTTAAAAACCCTTATAACTTTTGTTTAAAAATAATTTTATCTGACTTTTAGTCATGAGTTGTTGTTTTCAACACTTATTTCAAAAGTATTTTTAGTAAATTCCGAATGAAGACGATTCGAAATTTTTTTTCGAGTTAAGCCTTATCATGAAAACTCAACATTTTTCGGAGGAATTGTGACAGAAGGATTGAATATTTTGAGCGAAAGTTTCGTTTTTTTCCACGAAAGTAGAGCTGGTGCAATAAAGCTACAACTCAAGACTTTAATCGCCGTTTTTCAAAACTTGTTGTACTACCCTGGTAATTTAGAAAATAAAGTACATACACATATGTAAGTATAACTTAACACATTCAAGTGAGTCGATTTTTAACTCACATATCATTTCATATTCCCTTTTGCTTGGTTAAACCCATTCCCAGTATAAATATCACGACATTCTTGGCTGGCTTATCACATTTCTATTTGCAACATGAACCATTCCATTTTAACAGCGCATAATGTGTGTTTGAAATATGTTCCTTGGAATTTTTTTTTATGAAAACAATAGATATTTGCAATCAGTTACTACTCAATTAAAATATATACATACATATGTATATAGAAAATGAAATTCGATACTCAGCACTACTTTGTCATGCTTATTATTATTAAAATATTATATATTACTATATACGAGTATTATGACACCACACATTGGAAATGTCGGTGCTCAAAGTGGACGCACAGTAATTGGTGGCAGCTTCTTGTAGGAAGAATTCTGCGCAACAACAAAAAGCCAAACCATCAACTTCTTTGTTGATGGCGCTCGCGGCTTAATCGCTTTTTAATCACAGCTCATTAGACGTCAGTGGTTCCGCCGCCGACAGCTAGTAATCAGCATTGTTTACTCTAGTTACCATACATACATACATATATGTATGTATATGGGTGTGTATAATAAGTGCCTTTTTGTTATTATTAATAGGCAGCTAGCAGACTGCCTCCGTTTTCGGTTCTCCTTTTCTGGCTTTGTGCTTATGCGTCGCTTCGTCTGGACCAAACATATATTTACTTATGATGCACGCACTTGTTGCATGCTGTTCTGGGTATACATACATACATACTTAGGTATTAAAACGAGTATGAAAGGATGCTGTTTGCTGTTATTTTTGGTGGCGCTGACTTGCTGGCCTTCGTCTTATCAAATTGGCGGGAAATTTTTTTTTTTAATTTTTTTCTTTGTACGTTCAGTACTAAATCAATACTGTGTTTACTTTGCCGTAATAAGTACGAATAATGAGTTGTTATTTTTGTAAAAATCCTATTTTGAAAGTATATAAATTGTGACAAAAAAGTATGCGGAAATTGTAAATAAAACGTGAAATATTTAATTATTCATCAATATTTACATATGTTGTTGCTTTCAAAATAATCCCCACCAAATGTAATACACTTATGCCAAGAAGTTTTCCAGTGCTCGAAACACTTTTCATAAGCACTTTTTGTTATGGCCTTCAGCTCAGCTCCTTCAGCGAATTTTAATTTATCTCTTCGATCGACAGAAAAAGGGTTCCATGGAGCGGTAATTTCGGTTTGGGGAACAAGAAAAAAGCAAAAGGAGCCAAATCTGGTGAATACGGTGGTTCATATATCGTATTCATTGCGTTTTTGGCTTTAAATTCGATCATAATCGTGGCTCGATGGTGATAATCGTGTAAAATCTATGAATTGTTCTTCCACTATTTCGGCCGTTTTCGATGGATGTTCTCACGCCAAATAGAACTCCTTATCGACCGTCTGTCCCCCAGGTACAAATTCATGATGCACCAAAACCTCGAATATCGAAAAAACAATGAGCATCTTCTTGATTTTTGAGCGGCTTTGGCTGGGTTTTTTTGGTTTCGCCTCGTTTTTCCCTCCATTTCGAGGATTGTTGACTTGTTTGCATGGGAAACTCATAAACCCATGTAGTTATAAAGCTCGGGATCGGAATTCGCACGATCAAGTACGTCCAAAGAGACATGTTTGCAGTACTTTTAAAAATAAGTTCAGCTTTTTGGGACGAGTCGAGCAGAAACGCGTTTCATAAAAAAAAAATATCTACCCAAAATCATTCGAACGGACTCGCGGGTCTGTTGCCATCTCTCTAATACCTCACTGATGATTCCCAAGCCCCATATTCTTCATTTTTTTTTTAATTTTTATCTCACGACCGTCTTTTAAGGCTTTGTATCACTCGTCGGCTAATGTTTTTGATAAAACTGAATCACTGCAAGACTTTTCCAACATTCGCAACTGTTGTAAACAAACCGCTTGACAGATCGCGCACATTTTTGACATATTAATTAAGGACAGTCTTATCAACTTAGCGAAATACATTTTTCGAAATATTATTGAGCCGGGGAATTTACTTTCAATTTCGTTTGATCGTTCAGTTTATATGGCAGCTATGTGCTATAGTGGTCCGAACTCAAAAATTTATCCGATGATTGTACAGATTGTACAAATTTCGTGAAGATTTCTGGTCAAAGTAAAAATATTTCGATATAAGCACTTGATCCCGATTGTTCAATTTGTATGACAGCTATACGATATAGAGATCCGATATCAACGGTTGAGACAAATGAGCAGCTTCTTAGGAAGAAAACAACGTATCTGTTGATTTTTAAACAATTTTACCACAAGTGATTCAATTCATTTTCCAAGTCCGTATTGCTTTATTATTGTAGTCATCATTACTTTTTTGCAGTTTTCATAATAATTTCGAATGGTCAACGAGTTAATTGTACACTCACTTATAGCTAATACTGTAAAAAGATTAAATATCAATACTACTACTCCATATATACATAAATATAGATATGTACTCGTAGGTATATACTCATGTACATCATGTTAACGTTCTTTCCCTTGGAAAGTAATATTTTTCTAGGCCATATAAACACACATACATATGTATGTGAACATACATATATTATATTTATATATTTAACATTTGTCATAATGCCGCATAGATATTATTGTAATATCGTTCACTGCATGCCATTAGTTTTAATATTTCTGCTTGCCATTGATGACTAAGACCGATTTCTGTTTTCGTTTTGTGTTCTGTTACTTTTTTTGCCTGCAATATGTTTATACTCTCGCAACATGTTGCACAGATAATAATATATTTGTTTACCTAACGATTGTAAGTCGCACCTAAAACGAATCGAGATATATATATATAGAGTTATCACACATAGTGCCTTTAAGGTGCCCATCTTCCCTTGGTAATAGTATGTCATAATTGCCAAAATTGTATAAAATCTGGTAAATACATTTCATAGCTGCCATATGCCTAATATGAGGATTTTTAAATAGTCGCTTGACTTTATACCATAAATATCGGTAAATATGTGAGATATCTTAATTGAACTTAGAGCTGATCTTTTCTGCTAATAATATATAATGACTACAAAAATGGATAAAATCGGGTCAATACTATCACACTAGACTTCATATACCTTAGTATAACGGGTGATCCAAGTAGAGGTACTTTTTTCATTAGTTTTTTTTTTGACAAATCACGCATGAGTCGTGACATGTTGTCATGTAATTTTTGTTTAGTATTGTTTGGCATTTCATTATGGAAAGACTTACGCCGGGACAACGTTTATAAATCGTTCAAGATTATTACGAAAATTCACGTTCTGTGAAGAATGTGTTTCGCGCGCTTCGCTCAGCTTTGGTCAACATAATCAGCCTATTGACCTTACTATTCGCAACAACATCACCCGTCTTGAGACCCAGCATTCATTAATGAATAATATTCGACCGAATAGACCACGTACAGAGAAGACCTTATTATTCGCAACAACATCACCCGTCTTGGACTGACGTATGGAACGACTTGACGCATTTACGTCGAAATCCTAAATTGAAAGCTTACAAAATACAGCTTATACATACAAGAACTGAAGCCGCTCGACCTTGCCAAACCACACTGCCTTGCTATGACCTCTTGAAAAGTTCCAAGAAGTTCCGACGTTTTTCAGCCAAATTTTGTTCAGCGATCATCCGCGTTTCTGGTTCAAGGGTATATAAACAAGCAAAATTATCGCACTTGAAACTAAAAGCAACCTGAAGAGATTCAAGAGCTGTCATTTCATACAGAAAAAAAAAAACGATTTGGTGTGGTTTGTGGGCCGATGGAATCATCGATCCATAATTCTTTAAAAATAATGCCGGTGAGAACATAACCGTCAATGGCGACTGTTATCGCGACTGTTACGTTCACACGGCAGTCGGGTCTACGTAACCGGAACGGACCCGGATTTTTATCCGGTCAAGAACTGTCAACTCGGCAGAATTCTGCAGCTACAACAACAACACTGTTATGGCGCCATGATAACCGGCTATTTGATGATTAAAATTGAAGCTTCTGATCTCGGCGACATTTGGTTTCAACAAGACTGCGCCACTTTCCAGATATTGCATTATTCAATGCATTTATTGATAAAACACTTTGGTGAACAGATAATTTCACGTTTTGGGCCGGTCGATTGGCCACCAAGATTGTGTGATATCACACCGTTGGACTGTTTTCTGTGTGAGTCTAAAGTCTATGCGGATAATCCCGCTTCGTTTCAGGTCTTGGAGCAAAACATTTCGTGTCATTCCCCAGTTAACTTGATGCCGTATATATCGGACAATGCGTATGATATATTGGCAAAATTAAATTAACTTTACCACAGTTCCATGCCGAAAATGTGTGAAATCGGAAACATAATGATTTCCGTTATTCTAGTAGTCTTTTGGTCCATAACCGGCGCTGGGCTATCAAACAAGTCTCTGTGGCAAGTATTATATTAACGAGCCAGCAGTTTTTATTTCAAGAATTTTCTAAAAACGATATAGCATTATGCCTTTTCGAAAATTGGAGCAACACTGTAAACTGTTTTAGAAAATAAATCACTTGTACTAAACATATTTAACCATTTATTTGATATTATTTTGAAACATTATTTCTTTGAACTCTTCTCTGCCAACATCCAATAATTACTTCACATGCAAATGTCAAAGTACTCAAGATCCAAACCCCTCCAAGTACTTTCCACAATATTGAAAAGTAGGCCAAATCCAGCGGTCGTGTCAAATGTTCAGTTGTGTTAATCTTGCTATAGATCTTTAACTTTTCCATTTCAAAATGCGTTGAATCAAGCCAAACCTTATATAGGCCATGATCAGCACATCTGGTCAGGAATAGGTTTAAATGTTCTTTGAAAATTGAGTTTTCGGGCAAATGTATAGCACGTAAGAGACGTTTTCTCAAACACATATCAGATAAACGAAAAACGGGTTGCTTTAACGAACGCATTTTCAGTTCGACAAAATGCCAAAAAAATAGATCGACAGGATACGCATAGTTGTTATTCAAATTATAGAACGCATGATGAAATTCATCCAATGTATCCACAAACACCCAGGATTGCTCAGTATTTTCGCAAAAGTCGCCACAAAGTTTAAACATATATTTGTAAACGTTCGCACTGATCAATATTTTGAAATCATGTCTGTTGAAGTCATCCCAATTCTTTGGATTCTGTACCGTAGCTGGCTTAGTCACAAATGTATTTAGATTTGCCGAAAAATGGGTGTAGACACATAAAGTCCATAACATGGAGATAACAACTATAACTCGCAAAGTAACCAAACGTGGTAATCTAGCAGGTTTGCCCAACTCAAAATGGCTGGCAAGATAATTTGGATCAGTGAACGCCGACAGTACGGTCTCATGGTAAGGCCTGCCATCTAGCTTGTATTGCAACCATCGACAGCAATAGCACAAGGTCCATGTCATAATAGTGCTGACTATAATAATTTGAAAATATGTTTTATCCGCGTATGCTTCGTAAAAACTCTGTATTGTGCGGTACCACTTTATTGGTGTCATCAGACAAACATCGCTGATAGCAAAAGGGCTCGACCCCTCATTTAAATCTTGCATTCTCAACAAAAACTTGCTGGAAATGGGTATATCGATCACATTGTCGTGCGACATTTTGGCCACGCCCACTGGATCGTAATTTTTTATTTTTATTGGTAACGGATAGAATAGTGTTGCATTTATGCTTGTTGCGAATGTTTGCAAAACTTTCACTAAATAACCTCCGACTTGTACACGTCCGTCCAGCTCGTACGCAAATGAGTGCGGTAGGATTTGATCGGGCATTGAGCGTATGCCATATCCATGTAGATTTTTCAAGCGACGCGGAAAAACCTCTACACCACCGGAACCGAACGTTTTCTCTTCTAAATGAAATTTCGGAAAAATTGTATAGCTGTAAAAAACTTTGGTCTGAGGAAAATCAACAGGGATTGCAACCACGTTAAGCATTTTTTCTACTTCGCACAATTGGAAAAGCTGCGATAGGTACTCATCGCGTTTCGACTTAAGGTCAGGCTCAGTTGCGATGAGTATTATACGTTTTTGTCGTATGCGATTGAGCGCCTTGGCAAGCATCCTTAGTTCCACTTCAAGATACTCCAACCGTGCGATGATGAGTATTTCACTGCTGAATAAATTTCCAATTTCGTAAGACGTATTTGCGTTTTGAATAATAGTCGGTTTCTTGAAATTTTCGACGACAACACGCAGCAATAAGTTAAGGGTTTCACTCTTTCGTACCTCTCCGTAAATCATACAGCTTTCAAACTTCTCTTCGGCATATATTTGCATAAGGAAATCCTTATAGAATTGTATCTGTTGTGTAATCTCTGTAGATACTGCTGTCTCCACCGATTTTGAACGAAGTAATGCAAACCATATTATCAAAATCGTTTTTTGCCAAGACTTAACCATGCCGAGACGAGTTTGATGTGTTAGCGCGTGGCGAAACTTTACTTTTGCAGGTCCGTGCCCAACTGCATCGAAATTTATTAGAATTACGGTATCAGCTTTCTTGATACTAATTATACATTACAATAATTTTACCGTCATTTAGCTATTTAATTGGTATTTATTTGCCATAATTAGAACTAATGGCATAAATTATGATTTTAGA
Source organism: Bactrocera neohumeralis (assembly GCF_024586455.1). Classification (NCBI taxonomy): domain Eukaryota; kingdom Metazoa; phylum Arthropoda; class Insecta; order Diptera; family Tephritidae; genus Bactrocera; species Bactrocera neohumeralis. Next base: position 15,284,297 of record NC_065919.1, on the reverse strand, counting down.
TTATTTACTGGAAGTATTTTATATGAATGGAAGCGGAATTGTCCGCTTGGACTATAGACTTTACAAATCTGCACAGGAAAAATCTATCGGTGTGATATTACACGATCTTGGTGGCCAATCGACCGGCGCAAAAGTTGATATTATCTGCTCACCGAAGTGTTCTTTCAATAAATCCATTTTTGATGAAGTATGGCCCGATAATTCCACCGGCCCACAAACCATACTAAACGGTTATTTTTTCTGAATTAAATGACAGCTTTTGAATCTCTTCAGGTTGCTTTTCGTCCCAAATGGGCAATTTTGCTTGTTTACATACCCATTGAGCCAGAAATGAGCCTCATCGCTGAATAAAATTTAACTCGAACACGTCGAAAGAGAGAATCGCTTCTCTCTGTCTCTTGGAAAAGTCGAGCGACTTCAATTCTTGCACAAGCTGTATTTTGTAAGCTTTCAATTTAGGATTTCGACGTAAATGTGTCCAATCGTTCTATACGTCAATTCGAGTTACACTCTCAGCTACAGCTGCTATATTTTCTTCACTGTGTGCTGAACGTGGTCTATTCGGTCGAATATTATCCATTAATGAATGCTGGGTCTCAAGACCGGTGATGTTGTTGCGAATAGTAAGGTCAGTAGGCCGATTATCTTGACCAAAAGTTGAGCGAAGCGCGCGAAACACATTCTTTACAGAACATGAATTTTCGTAATAAAGTTGAGCGCCTGGTAAAGGTTGTCCCGTAAATTTTTCCATGATAAAATGCCGAACAATACTGAACAAAAATCTAATGAAAAAAGTATCTCTACTTAAATCACCCGTTAGAGTGATGATGTTGATGAGATGAGCTGAGCTGAGCTGAATTGTTTGAGATACATATCTTGATCTTGGCAAACATATTTTGTGGCATATTTGAGGACGTTAGTATGATGATGAGAATTGGACTATTGCCCTGTCTAAAACATAATATCAAAGAAAAACTTACGAAGTGCTATAAGTAAGTTCTATAACTAAGTTGTAAAAATATAATTGAATATTTTTGAAAAATTGGCATAACTCCACCGACAAACCACTGAAGCTATTTTTACCGAATTTGCTGAGCACGAAGCTTTCCAGCACTTCTTCGAGCAGTGCGAAAATGTGCGCAAACGAATTTTGTAGTTCGCTTTTCTTCCTCGCTTCTTCCAATATATAGTGTCGGAATCAAACTTTGCACAATAGTGTGGTAAGGGTAAGCCATCTTACGACTAATTGTTGAAATCGAATCATAACTTTACCGGCCACCAGATATACAATCTATGTATTTGATATCTAGTCGCCGATAAAGTGTGGACCTCAGTGCATAACGCTTTATACCGAAAAAAATCGTTCAATCTGGGATATATTAAGGAAATTCAGAATTCAGAAAGAGAGAGAATCTTTTCCCAATATTAATGTGTTCTTGTATCAAAAATAGATAAAATCGGGTCGGAAGCTATTCGGTTATGCCCGAACTTCGGATCATCCTTACTCGTTAATTACTATTTTATGCAAAGCATGAATACCTATGCATTTCGGCCCACCGTACCGATTTTCGTTGAAATAGTTGGTAATAGTACTGTACTATAATTTATATGTATGTACATTTTTAAGGCAATTAAATCAGACTTGTGTGTATCTGACACTAATTAAAGTATTAGTTAAACTGTTATTGCATAACGGTTTGAAACCTAGGTATACTATAAATAATCAATAAGCAGTCCTCGATCATGAGAGTTCTACTTTGGAGGGAACAGCTCTGAAAATACAAGGAAAAAACATTCTGGGCGGCTTGATTATGTGGTAAAGTGTACTATACATATGTATATATATAAGTATACCCATATGTGTATTATGATCACCTAAGCCTAGAGGTATCGACAGAATAAAAATTTATAGCTTTTTTTTATATCTGGATGGCCTCTCCTACGCAGTCATCTCTCGTAAGCGCGAAGCATCTATTAGGAGCCTTTCAGATCACAAATTACAAGAAATGAGATCTGGAACGAAGCAGTAAAAAGGCCTCTTTATTTTTTCTTGAACCCTTTTGATCATTTCCGTGAGAATCATTTGTTCATCAGTTTTGTCAGATTTTTTTAGTCCATTAAAAGTAAACAATTTTAATTAAACCCATAAAAACCATAATCTATAAAAGCCACAATCTAGAAAAGAACCTGTTGCAACATTGAAAGCCGTTGCAAACAGCAGAGCAACACGCGTGACCCACATACCAAGCTACTAGTCATTTATATACATACATAAGTTTGTACATACATACATACATGAGTAGTAGTTAGGTATACACAAATATACAGACATATAATAAACAACCGGTTGATCAGTTTAACAGACACAACATGATCAAGTCGACCAGATTCGAACGGCTAACAAAAACAGCTGTGACAAGTTTTAAAACAAAGCCAACAAAAGAGAAAGACTTCGAAACGAAAAGCGGCTCGACCGGCCACTGCACTCCGAATTATCTACTTCCACTAAAAATCATAAAAATTCTTAGAAGCATGAATAAATTAAATTCACGCCAACCAAAACGGTTTCCAAATTTATTTACTCATCGTTTTCTACATAGCGGTTGTCAACAGCCAACGTGTGACGCGTGTGGCTCAACAAATGGCCCACAATGCCAGCACTTTTAAGGCAGTGAGTCACCTGAGCGTGTGGAAAGAGGGGGGCGAAGAGGCGTTTACACTCATCGAGCTTTGACGCTTGACAGCGGAGAGTGCGACTTGCCGAGACCAAGATCGAGAGAGAGAGAAAGAGAGAAAGAGAGGGAGAAAAGCTTTCACAAGTATTCTTGTCGTCCCCTTAAGCCAGGGAAATTGTATCATCAATTCCTGTTTGACAAAGCAAGGAGTTGTGAATAAAATGAAATGCGATAAATCACAGACTTTCCACATAAAATGAGTATGATAAATTATGAGACACTATAAAAACATAGATATACATACATATATCGCATATAGTATTTACATATAACTATAACCATAAGAATAAATCAGTAATTTTGTAATTTGTTCTAATGAAAAGTGTGTCTTTGACCGCAAGTGGTTTTTTGCCGCCATTTATCGTTTACATTGTGGTTTCTTCTTCTTTAATTGTTAATCAACAATTTCACGTTTAATAACGGGTTTCACGAGTTCATATATATGTAAGTACACACATACATTGCTTACCATTTGAATACCAAAATCTGCGTCATCTCAACGAACTGGGAATGATATGAGTCACACAAAGTTATGTGAGGCATCATTTAAGCTAAGGGGAGTGGTGGGATGAGGCGGAAAGCGGCTTGCAACAGAACGGTTTTCATATTGTCTGCTACGAAAGGTTAAAACTGTAAATGACGATGTGATTTTGGGCACAAAACGCGCCATTGGCTGATGAGTTGTTGATGTAGGCTCAGTTCTGAATATTATAAAAAGGGTTACTGTTTAAAATTCGAGAAAAAAATTTAAACGTTTTGTTTTCTAACCGCCAACGACAAAAAAAGACTGCTTATAGATCTAACATTTCCACCAAAGTTTTCTTCTTTCAAAAATGAAGCAAAAGTTCGGAAAAGGAAACTAATTAACTTCCCAAAAAACATTAATCAAAATAAAATTCTTTGGAAACTGTTGTCTTGCTCAGCTATTGAGGCGTAGTAGTACAATGTTTGGCGATCGTTGAAAGTTCTTGATGTTCGAGGGAAGTTACTTCGAGATTTATAGGGACGTGTAGTTAACAGTACAATTGAAAAGCTTCGGCTTGACATATAGATGGCGCTACTAGTATTAAATCCATAAGATTTTTAGTTGACCCGAACCTTCAAAAGGCGCGGGTATAAATTTGACAGCTGTCGGATCATTAATTTGTGAATTATATAATTTTGAGTGAAGGACTGTTATGCTAAGTTTAGATGTGGTAAAATGAGCACCGAAGACGATAAACGCAGTGGGCGCTCAAAAAATGTTGTTAACGACGAAAACATCAAAAAGCCACCAAAAAAAATTTTGGATGACCGCAAAGTGAAGTTGTCGAGATAACAGGCACTCTAGGGATATCAACTGACAATGTACATATATCATATCATCAACGCATATTTGGGTATGCGAAAGCTCTTTGCAAAGTAGGTGTCGCGCGAGCTCACTTTTAACCAAAAACAACGACGAAATGATGATTCGGAGCAGTGTGTGGAGATGAACAAGAGTAATGAACCAGAGTTTTTGCGTCGATATGTGACAATAAATGAAACATGGCACCATCATATCGCTCTGAAGTCCAATCGACAGTCACCTGAGTGGACTGCACACGATGAACCCGCTCCAAAGCATGGAAAGGCTCAAAAGTCGGTTGGCAAGGTTATTGCGTCTGTATTTTGGGATGCGCATGAAATTATTTTTATTGACTACCTTGAAAAAGGAAGCACCATCAACAGTGACTATTACATAGCGTTATTGGACCGTTGAAAGGACGAAATCGCCGAAAAACGGCTGTATTTGAAGAAAAAGAAAGTGCTGTTTCATAAAGACAATGCAACGTGTCTCAACTTTGTGAAAACGATGGCAAAAATCCCTGAATTGGTCTTTGAATTACTTCCGCTTCCACCGTATTCTCCAGATCTGGCACACAGTGACTATTTCCTACTCTCAGATCTCAAAAGAATGAAGAGGTGATCGCCGAAACTGCGGCCTATTTTCAAACAAAGGGCAAGTCGTACTACAAAAATTGTATAGAAAAGTTAGAGAGTCGCTATAACCAGTGTATCACCCTTGAATGGAACTATGTTGAATAAAATAATAATAATAATTTTGCCAAAAATGTGTTTTACGATGGAAGGCCAGTGACTTTTCTGTGGAACTATTTTCAGCGACTCAACTGCAAGAAAACGACTTCATCTGTGTGAACTGTCTGGATAACGTTGCATTGAAGAGTTCGTTTATCCTTTTTGCTTTTCTTCGAACTCCCAGCTTGATCGGATATAATATTGATATTAGTACCTATTAGTTTGTGGTGATCTTTCAATCAATATGCCGTATCATGTATCATAAAAATTTAAATGTTTTGATTTAAATGTGTGCAATTAGCGTAATAGCTTCATTTCGAAATATTTTTTTTATTTAACCTAACAATTCAGAGCACAATTTTATCAGCTACGAAAGAAAGTACTTCGGCAAACCAATGTAATAGATAAATTTACAAAATTATTTATGTTCTATTCATAATTATTAATGGATTATTTTCCAGTTTTCGATTAAATTTCAAATACTTTGCTTACATTTTCGGCACGAATTTTTGCAGCTGCTTTTTTGTTTCTCATACCCTCTCTTTCCTCTTTCCGTCACCTTTCTACGATACTCAAATAATTGATACGAAATGAAACTATTTTAACGATTTTCAAGATGAAGTGGCTTCAATTAACCTTAATTGTTTGGGTTCTAGGGTGCTGGGGGTTAAGTGTGGACCATTGTGGCGCTAGCTGCAGACAAGTGTATACGAGTATACGCAGATGTGGACTTTTGTGAGCATAGATTAATTGCTGCAGATAATATTTAGAGCGTTTTGAGCGCAAAGTGATTGAATTTTTGAAATATGACAAGAAATGGTTAAGAAAATTTTAGTATATACCGTAACTGTAGAGTGGTACAGAAATTTGTTTGAATGTGTGAACAGATTTGTTTTTGAATAAAATAATCAAAAATGTAGCTTACATGAGGTGTAACGGTTTGTAGACGGAAGCTGTAAGGAGGGCTTAACTTTTGCACAGATTGATGGGGTGAATTTTAAATAAATTTTAGTTACATCAAGAAAGATCTGAATAAATTGTTTTTATATGTTCTATTTGGAAGTTATGATCACTACCAAAAGTGGAGTTATAAACAAAGTTGTGTATGTGATAGCGAAGAAGAGAAGTTGATTGAGTTTGATTGAGGAATGTCTGACTTCCTACTTTATTAGGCTTATTCCACGGTAGTTGACGCAAATTGTGGGGTCCACTTTTTGTGGATTAGACAGAGCGCACTTAAATTTCAATATTCGGGCATGCTTGCGTCCGACCATATTCTACAAAGAAGCTGATGCATGTACTTTATCAGTTCTTCGCCGCCATATTTGAATAAATCGGAAGGCAATCCATCGGCCCCCGCCGCTTTGTTGTTCTTCAGACCACCAGAGCAAGACTGCAACACCTCGGATCTCATACTATTAGACATCCAGGTGAATTAACGAATATAGAAATAAAGCTACTAAGATTTATGATATGTTCAAGGCGTCTTGCCGGTAGCTGATATTGAAGTAAAGATACACACAAAGTACAGTACATAACCGTTCAAGTGTTGTGGAATCTAACCTTAGCTATACAATTTTTTCAAATATAATTTTTTTTAATAAGCAAAATTCTTGCTCGATCCAGCACACTTCTTGGTATAGCTTTTAATCAGCAGCCAAATTCTTGTGGTCTTTCGGCAAAATTTTAGAATTTGCTGGAATAGCATTTCATCTAATGATTAGGTAATCGCAAGTTGAAACTTTTTCACACAAACGAACAAGCTGAGCAATTTTTCGATCAGCTGCGTTGGCAACTAAAGCCATTTGAAGAATTTATTTATTTGAGAAAACCGCTCGCTCTTTGGCAAATAATGACTGTTGAAGTACCTTTGGCTTCTTCAGTCGTCGTTTGCACTCGTGCATCGAATGCTTTTCTAACAATATCTGTATGTATGTACATATTTTTTTTATTATGGTTTTTTAATTGTTGTTGTTGTTGTTAATTGGCGATAAGATAAGTGGCGATGTATAGTGATATCATGTTACTACTGCTATAATCGCTAAATATTTAATAGTCGTTGCTATATATGTACGTATACTAGTATATGTATGTGTGTATGTATGTATGTATGTGTATACGTATGCCATGTGTATATACATACATATATATTGCGTTTTTGACTCATTTTCTTTAAAATGTGGTATTTATTGCTAAATAAATGAAAAGTTTTTGTATGAAAATTGCATGGCTGCTTACAAATGAATTCATAACTTATCATGGTTAGACTTTTATGAAGTATTGGTTATAAAAAGTGGTAGATATGGCTTTATCGCTTTGTTGTTGTTATGAAATACATATATTATTTTATGTTAAGTATAGATTACACGCATTACTCCAACGTTTTTTAAAGTTTAGAAGCCTGCACACGCTTTATATACATACATACATACATATGTACACACTTAACCTCAATTTCTGCGCAATATTCGAGAATGATGAGCATGTTTTACGACTTGAATACGTAACTCACTCAACTAAAGTCTATAAATGTGGCGCAAAAAAGCGTTTTCTCCAATTTACATGAGAACAACCCGCTCGTTTTGGAAATCCTAAAGAGCTGTAATAAAGTGTTCGAAAAGCGGTCAGTCAACGGTGACAAGTATTCCATTTAAACGTTGTAGAACTTATAAATGCGTAGACGAGCAAGTATACGAATATTGTAATGTTTGATTTCGCAAAAATGTGCTCTTCCTTTTCCATTTCTTGCTGCGCTGTCCTCACATCCAAATTACGATAATTTTGTTTACAATTTAGCTTAACATTTCCGGTGTCGATGGCAGCGCACTGCCGGTGTTTCTTAGTCTTGTTGTTGTAGCTCCAATTGAAGTTGACGGTATGGCGCACACACTCTCACTTGAGGCGGCGCAGCTGTGGAGGCAGCGGCATTGGGGTGTCATGTGGTGTGTGTGTGTGTGAACATTTGGAAAAAGTGGCAGTAGCGATATGTCGATAAAACATATAAAGAACATAAGGAATGCACTTACAAAAGCAATACAATAAAGCAAACGAACAAGTAAATTTGGCGGTAAACACTGTTGGGGAAAGTGTTGCACCATCCCGTAAATGATTTGTTTACTTTGATAAAATTGAAAAATTAAAAATATTATATTTAATTTTAAATTAAAACAAGAAAATTCGTAGGGTTCGGTTAAATCGAAACTATATATACTACAAATAGAAAAGATTCCATATAAAAATTTAATTTTGATTATTCAGTTTGTATGGCAGCTATATGCTACAGTTAACCGATCAAAACGATTTATTCGTGGATTATAACGTTGACTCGGACAATAATATATACCGAATTTCGTGATGATACCTCGTCAAATAAAAAAGTTTTCCATATAAGGACTTGATATCTTACGTTCAGTTTGTATGACAGCTATATGCTACAGTGAACCGATTTGAACAATTTTTTTGTCGATTATAACGTTGTCTCAGATAATAATACATGTCAAGTTTCATGTTGATATCTCGTCAAATAAAAAAGTTTTCCACATAGAGACTTGACTTTGAACGTTCAGTTTGTATGGCAGCTATATGTTATAGTGGTCCGATATCAGCGGTTCTAGCAAATGAGCAACATCTTGGAGCAAAAAGCATGTACGCAAAATTTCAGATCGATAAATCAAAAGCTGAGCAACTAGTTCCCGCATTAAGAGGTTGCGAGAGGGACATAGCGAAATCGACGCTGCTAATTTATAGCTATATTTACTTTATAGGATCTAAGACGTTTCCTTCCTGATGTTACAAAGTTCGTTGAAAACTAAATATACTCCGCGGTTATAACGAATGAGTGGCAACCAAAATGCTTGCTGGGTAATTCATTCACTAAAATATACCACTTATTCGTACGCTAACGAACTTGCATATGCAAACAGATGCAATCAAACGCGCACAACTACAATCACATAAACTTCCCCACAAGAGAAATGCACACACTTTTCAATATTTTCACTTTTCCTTCTTTTACAGCGCAAGCCGGTGCAATACATTATCTTCCGACAACACTAGAAAACAACAACAAATCCGACAAGTGAAAACAAAGTACCAACTGCAGCATCCACAGCAACAACAACAACAAAATAATGGCGAGAAGTTTACGTCCCCTTAAAATCACAATAGTCGGCGACGGTATGGTGGGCAAGACCTGCCTACTCATCACATACACACAAAACGAATTCCCCGAAGAATACATACCCACAGTGTTCGATAACCATGCCTGCAACATCACGGTCGATGGCAATGAATACAGCCTGACACTCTGGGATACAGCCGGGCAAGAGGACTACGAGCGCCTACGTCCGCTCAGTTATCCGAATGTAAGCATACAAACAACAAAAACTATTTAATACGAATAAAAAAATTCATAGAAGATAAATTCATTCATTCATCATGTTATTTTTGTTGTTTTTTCTTTTTCCGCGTAGACGAGTTGCTTCCTGCTTTGCTATTCGATAAGTAGTCGAACATCTTTTGAGAATATCAAGAGCAAGTGGTGGCCGGAGATACGGCATTTCTCCAATAATGTGCCCGTTGTGCTGATCGGCACCAAGTTGGATTTGCGAGTACCCAATTCGGAGAAATTCGTGACGACAAGCGAGGGACGCCGCTTGCGCAAGGAAATTCATGCGCACACGCTGGTGGAATGTTCAGCCAAAAAGAAGATCAATCTAAATCAAGTCTTCGAGGAGGCAGTGAGAGCCGTGGAGAAGAAACCGAGTGCTAAACCGAAACAATGCACATTGCTATAGGCGATGTCGCAATGACGTTGGAGAACAAGTGATGGCGTAGAAATTGTAAATCAAATAGAAACAACAAAAATTAGTAAAACAAAAATGCTTGTAAATCAGAGAAAAACTCATTTTAAGTCTAATAATATATTTATGCCTGATACTGCTTTTTCGTACGCCTAAAAGTCGACTAATTTTTGGTGCAGCAAAGGCAAGAATTTGGTAATCAGTGTTGAAGCAGAGAACATAAAAAAATTTTAAAGTTAAAAACAAGTTTAATTTTAAAAACAATTTGAAATTTAAAAACAATTTGAATTTAAAAACAATTTGAAATTTAAAAACAATTTGAAATTTAAAACCAATTGCTTTATGTTCTCTGGCTGAAGTTGTTGGCATACAGACGAGTTTGTCAGATTTATCTAGTTAGTTGGGCGGGTAGAGAGAACTATGAGTTCTCTCGCTTTGTTTTATTATTGTATCATTTTTATTAAATATTATAATGTTGTAAAAAAGCATATAAACTATTTTTACATTTAGTGATTTAAGCGCAAAATATTGTATACACCAATATACAAGCATATGTATGTATGTATTTATTAATAATAAAAATAAAATATTTATCAATGTAAAAGTAATTGTGTGCCGAACTTAGTCAAACTGACTCTACAGTTGGATAACATAAACAAGAAATCAATAACAAAAACAAAAACAATATATATAACAAAAATGCTTTAAAGAAAATGTAAAAAATATATAAAATAATAGTAAATATCAAAAATTTAAGTAAATACAACGAAAGCGAATAAATGCATGAAACAGCTGTTAACTAGTGATCATAAACGAATTGATCATAACATCATAAATATTGATTAAGCTGCAGTATTCAGCCAATATCACCAGTCTTCTCAGATTATCTACATGTCCACTTGCAAATATGAACTGCTTAAAGTAGAAATTAAATTATATCTGAAGTACTGTTTGGACATGAATTAAGACGTCAAAAATTTTTATTAATAAGATAACATTTGAATCCACACCAAAATTGATGAAGAAGCTAACTCAATTGTGTTACATTCACAATAACTGTCCGTGGCCTTAAATCATTATTGAAAACTTTTATAACGACACGTACATATGTATGTATAGTACAAGGTCTGAAACCTATCCGAAACAAACAGCACACATAATTCAATTAGTTTTACTTGGTAATATTTTAATTTGTCTAGATAGAATAACAAGATGAGCGAGTATTGGCCATAATCATATCTATATAATATGTATGTGATTTACAATTATATCACTACATTGATGAAACGAGTATAATAATGTACCTAAAATAAATGTATAATACAAAATATGTATATTTAGTAATTAAATTTTCTTTTCAACATTTTTAAGATGCAATAAACAATTTTTAAACTAGTCATTAATCTTCTGAGTTTTTATTGACAGCAGGCGAATTTTTTACTTCAACATTTTTGAATTATAAACTAGATAAAAAATGGAAATAAAATTCAGCAAAATATTCAAATCTCCTGATTTTATGATTAAAAATTGAAAATTTAAATATTGTTTCCATTTTTAATGAAGAAATTTGGTAATAATTTTTTTTCTAACCGTTAAATGACATTAATAGTTTAAAATCTATTTTTGATTAATATTTTCAGAGCTATAAAAAAAATAATAATTCAAAAATATTTATTTGCCGGATTGAACTGGGACAGGGCTAACTTACAGACAGTACATATCTACAAACAATTGCTTAATAGACAATTCGATTACTTTTACGAAAAGTTGAATGGCCTTGAGTTAAAAATTATATTCTAACATGAACTATTAACCTTTGGCAGCGTAAACTTGCTGGAATTTAAATTCCTATTTAATTAGAAGTATCTGCCAAATGCGCCTATCATGCAAGGAACAGACCGCATTTAATGGCGCTGTTCAATTGATGTTATAAAAATCTCCTTCGTTGTAAATATTTTAGTGTGAAAATCTCAGTGGTATTAATACGACTTCTATACATTATTATAAAAACTATATTAATATTCCGGCAGTGGAAAAACTATACATATATTCGAAAATAAATTGCATATAGAACACTTGTGCAACACTAACCTCAAATTTCTTCGAAGCTGAGTTCCCTATTTTTTCAATTAGTTGCAAATTACTGTAAATGACCCTTTTCCATATGAGTCGAATTTGTTCCTTTTGGTCGAAGATGTGTATACTCTCCATGTATAGATATGTGACTTCCGCTGAAATAGTGGTGCTAAGTTTTATAGCCGAAGCTGAACTTTAAATAATATAATTTTACAATTAAATACACAATATTTAACAAATCCATATATCGGCAAACTCTAAAAACACTTTATAGTCAAAAAAATTGTTAGCAAATGTATAAACTGCTGCACTTTATTTGCAAATAATATAAAAACTCTTTGTTAAATTATTTGGAAACCATTTTAAACGTTTGTCTTCTATTAATTTCCGCTGATTTTAAACGAGTCTCGAACGAGCATCGCGTATTTACAACCACCGTTTATCAACACTAATACGAACAGCTGACCGCAGCTGTCAAACGTAGCAAAGCAGTGATGTGTCAGTGGACGTGGTTTCCTTAAATTTATAATTTACACAAAATATTCGTAAATATATAAGGCAGTCACAAAAATATCACTTCTTTGTTGTAGACTCTACTATTACCTTAATGTAGCATTGAACATTGAATTTCGGCTGCACCAACCCACCTCTCAACATGGATATAACGCAAAAATTCAAAGCCGGTGTAATGACAGTGAAATTACAGCGCAAAGGTGAACTGCCAGCACAAGGTGTGGATAAACAACGGAGTGTACCCAAGAGTGGCGCTGCAGCTGGAGCTGGTCGTCGCGATGATTTCACAAAGCAGGCAAAGGATGTGTGTCATAAAATTACAACATTGCGTAATGTGCTGGTGGAGAATCGTTCAGCGTACATGCGTGTAGGTCAACACCTGAAGAGCGCTACCCATATGAGCGATGAACAGCGTGATCTAATTGACCGAGAATCAGAAAAATTTGTAGCATACTATACACAGCATTTAGCACAAATGCGCACCGATTGGAAACGTGCAAAAAGAAAAGCACAACAGCAACAACATATTGAAGCAGTAATCGATTTGCTAGAACGCTATCTACACAGTGTACAACAAATCTACTTAGAACAAAAACGTTATCGTGTGCAATATGAATTGGAAACCTATAAACTATTAAAATTGGCAGCTGATAAGAAGAAGATACCAGTGCGACCAGCTGGTGAGCATAGTGGAAAACGTTTAATACGACAGTCCACAAGCAACAGTAACGACGCTGATGATGTAGTCGACGAGTTACGACCACACAATGATTTGGGTGAAGATGTGTCAGATTTACAAGGCGATTGGGCAGATGACGATGACTTAAGTGCTAAGAGTTATAAAAACGAACTAAATGATGCGGCTGTTGCTAGTAATAACGGATATATTAGTGGCGATGAAAATTTAAACACGAATGGTCCACAACTACGACATCGACATCGACATGCCACAACAGAAGATAATATTGGTAGCGGCGGTGAACTGAAGTCAACGCAATCTACACAAAAAGTGGCCGTAGACGAGGATTTACAAAAGTCACAGCAATTGGAAGATGAGGCTGAAGCGGCGAAAACGCTTTCACCTGAAGATGTGCAAATGTTCGAACAGGAGAATATGCAACTCTACCATGAATTGCAAGGTGTGGCTGAAGAGGTGGAACAAATTGAGAAAAATGTGGTGGACATTGCGCAATTACAAGATATATTTACTGAAAAGGTGTGTTTTATATACTTATTTAAAAAACCATCTATATTTTAGAAACATATTTTAATTAATAAATTTTTATGATCTCCATATAAATAGGTTTCACTACAGCAACACAATATTGAGCGTATCGCAAACGCCGTTATTGGTGCAACGGAAAATGTCAAAGATGCGAATGAGCAGATCAAACAAGCCATACAACGCAATGCCGGCCTACGTGTGTGGTCACTGTTCTTCTTATTAGTAATGTCATTTGCTTTACTCTTCCTTGACTGGTACTACGACTGAAATTATGTTATGAAAGTAGTGCGAATTTAAAGCGTCGAACTAATATATAATAAGTCCACATTATATGATATTGTCTTAATAATATTTGTTGTGAAATTTTAAATATTTTTAATTAATAGGAATTTATGTTTTTAAACGGCATAACGTCTGTTAAAAATATTAAGCTATTTAGTTTGAAATTTTGTAATTATTTATAACAGTCGTACGCAGTCACTTTAACATGCATTTTTACATTTAATATGTAAATAATACTTTTTTGTACCGATATTAGCTTAAGCACATACATACATACATACGCATATATATGAAATACTGAAACAATAATTATGGCGCAACGTTACAATAATAAAACCGGCTATTTTACAGCATTTAGTTAGAAAAATATATGTGGGAAATATAATTAAAATTTTTTTTTTTTTGAAAACTGAATCTAACGGTCAGAGTACGACAATAGACGAGGATTGTAATATGACGGCGCAGAGGAATGTTTATAATAAATGTATCTCATCGCAAATGAGTCTCCGCATATCTCTTCTAAGCATTTCTCTCAAAATTCACTCATTTGTAAACTACAACTTACTGTTCCAGCCATCGGCCGGTTGAAGCCCAGTTTAATTTCAGTAGTGCGAAACCGTATGTCATGGTCCGTTCCCAGCACACTTCGGGGGTCTAACTAATGTATGTGGATTTATATTCGACTCTCTGAATACACGCAAGTAAACTCCAAAATGGCATGTTTATGACGCTATAACAATAACTTGTTTTCTGCACTTGTCATTGTTGTTGTAGAGGCAGAATTCTGCCGAGTTCACAGTCCTTGGTCGGACAAAAATCCGAGTCCGTTCCGCTTACGTACATACATATACCGGCCTGTCGTGGGAAAGGTCGACGGCGCTTGGATTCTATTCTCTTGACACTTGGATCTGCATCAGACGATTTATTATATAACCAAGAATATAGCGAATATTTAAAACTACAGCAACAACTTCAACATTAGTTCTTTTATTGAATGTTGACTTTGATATCGACACTTTAGACGACTAAATTGATTTTAAAATTAAAACAAAAAAGAAAATAAATAATGATGCGCCCGCATAGCATCATGTTATAGTATTTGTTGTTGTTGTAGCGGCAAAAAAACATTCCTGAGATTTGAAGAATACTAGCGAGCTGACAGTCCGTATAAAAATCGGATCCTTGTCGTGGGAATAGTAATTCTCCCCTGCAGTTAGGTTAGGTTCGGTAATTGAGCTTATGATGTTGCAGACTTTTGCTGTAATTACAATTATCGCTTAGATTGTGTGCAGCTTCTTCTTTATTGACGTAGACACCGGTTATTATGTGCAGGTAAAGCGCTTTAAATTGTCAAAAAAAAAAATTCTAAGAGAAATAATTTGAATAAAAAACAGTTTTTTTTTTGTATTATTTTGCATAAACAAGAAAACCACGTTCTTTTATTTATTATTGCATAAAAGTTATTGCTTCATCTTTTGAATTCAATATTAAAATTTATAATAAAAGCGCCAGGCTTGGTAACTGACCTGCGCCAGTTCAACCATTAATAGGAGTAGTTACATTTATAATTACTAATTACACAACTATTTAAGCCTTAAAAGAGACACCTCACATTTCCATATACATATATGCTATTTTCTACAATTATACATAACTATATATACAAATACGAGTATATAATTGCTTGCTAACAACTACAAATTCTGTGTTTTTCTTGCTCCATTGTGGCGTGCTTTGATTTTGTTTTCTTTTAATGTAAAATAAATATTTTCCTTCATTTCAAAGTGAAAAACATATAATAATAAATTGTATATAAGTATGTATGTGTGTGTGTATTACAGTAGTGCTTATGCAAGTAATTAAAACTAGCATGAATTACAGTTAACGTAAGTCCTTAACAATTATAGCTAATTTTTAGTAATTCAATTTGAATTTGCTTATAATTTACATTTGCATAAATAAAGAAGTTTGTTGGCATGATTTCAGTTTTGTTGTTTTTTTACGCGCTTTTTTGGCAGCAGTAAATTAATTGCTTTTAATATTAATAAATTATAGATTTTTTTTTTAAATGGCTTAAGTCTTTAAAGTGGAACTTCATTTCATTTCTGCTACTTACTAATATTTTATTTTTTTTTTACATTTTTTATAAATTTTTGTCACAAAAAACATTTACTTATATGTACTTATAATTCATAAAGAAGTTTAGAAATTAATTTTACAGCAGAAAATTGATATTTTTATCAATAACTTAAAAACTATTTCATTGTTTTACATAAACAAATTAATAAGCTACACATTTTTTTTTATATTTTGATCTTTTAGTAAATTAATACACGTATTAAGCCGATATGGCGACGAATTTAAGGTTAGTAGCGGAGTATGCGACGCAAATTTGGTACTATTTGTTTGATTGAGGAATATATTTAGATATCCTTTTTGATTTGCTTGCTTCAGATAAATTATTTAAGCGCATACATACATATATTTAAGGTTTTGTTAAATATTAATTTCTGAAGCTTTTCACAAGCGGACGTCGAGATAAAATCCATGTACGAGTGAGTATGCATGACGTGTACACTGTACATTGAGAATACATATTTTTTTATAAATAACATATATAATTTTTGTAATCATTACATACGCAGGTGCAAGTATTTTTTTCTTTTTTTTAATAACAGATCTGAGGATTTATAATATTTAGGCACTAGAGTTCATTTCTTTGTTGGGTCCTTTCTGAATTTATGTACATATGAATGTAAGCGCAATGATGCATGTGGACTGTACGATTGGAAATTATGCATTATTATATGGTAATTATAAGAAGTAGAATTATAAGTATGTTAATAATAATAATTAGCATTGAAATTATGAAAATAAAAATAATAGTAATAATGATAATAATAATAATAATATAAATAATGATAATAATATTATTGATATTAATAATAATATTAATGATAATAATAATAATTAATTCTAGAAAGAATAAGAATAAGGTTACTAATAATTAGTTTAAAAATTGCATGAAAACGCTGGCGGTCACCTGCATAAAGTGCAAAATAATTTCATTGTTGAATGCTCAGATTAACAAATATTTGCAGTATTGATAAAAGTATAGCAACAATTTAGCTAAATTTTAGCAAAAAAAAAAATAATTATTATTGTATATTTTTGAATGAAAACACTAGATACAATTTATACGAGTGTTTTTAAGCAAAAGCAGTAAATTTTTCCTACAGATTTGTTTTGTAGTGTAATTTTTGTTAACAATGGAAACAAATTTTATCGTTTTTACGTTTATATAATTTAGCCGAATATGGTTGGATATGCTTGAAAGCTATGAGAATGGAATTTTTGGAATGCAATTTTTGCAAGACTAAACGAAAAAATATCGCCAATTAAAAATTATGAATTAAATGTAGCATTTGAAAATTAAAAGAATTTTAATCAGTTTAATAAGAATAATATCTAAAAATTAAATAGAATTTTAATTATTTTAATAAAAATATTATCTACATACATTTGCAAGCATATTTTCTTTTTGAAAATTTTTTTAGAAATTCATATATTCATATGTCTGAAATTCTCTTTAATTATTTTAATAAAAATAAAATTGCAAGCATATTTTCTTTTTGAAAACTATTTTAAAAATTCATATGTATAAAAATTCTCTTAAAATTCTTTTATTTTATTTTATGCTCAGACGTATGAATTATGACGAGTAGACGAATGTGTGCATTCATTTTTTTTTGATTTTAGTAGCCGCCAAAAATTTTAATATACAGTTTAACAATTTAATAATTAATTTACAAAAGATAAAGTAAATATGAAAGAAAACATAAAAATAAATATGGATAAATAATAATGCTAAAAATAACAAAAAATATGATTATCATTAAGCTATATGTTAACCATTCAATAATAATAATAGAACAAAAATTATTAATTAGATAAATAACATATGTATAAAATGTTATAAAAGCAAAAACGAAAAAATATATAATAAAACAAAAAATTGCATAAACCAAAAAATATTAATTTAAAAATATCAACTAAATTATTTTGATTTTAGGCAATATAATGCGAGAGAATAGAAATAAAAGCAAAACGCAACGAAATCTAATAGTGAAAAAAATAAAACTAAATTAAAAAAGTAATAATGAAAATAAAAACACAAATATAAAAATTAAAAAAACAAAAATAAAATGAAAAATTAAAAACAAAAAGAATAATAATAAATATAAAAAAAATTATAAAAAAATAAAAATAAAAATAAATAAAAATAAAAATTAAAAATTAAATAAGAAATTAAAAATAAAATAATAAATACATTAAAATATCGGCCCATCGGTGAAACGGAACAGCAAGATCATAAGGTCTTACGGCAATGCAGCAAAATGGTGGCAGCACTCTTATCTACCTGCTTACATTTAAATAATGAAAAATAAAAATATAAAAATTTAAATAAACATAAAAATATAAATAATAAATAAACACGAACCTTTAACTGGAATTAAGCAAAAACAAAAAAAAATTATTTGGAAATTAAAAGTATCAAATAAAATATTATAAAACTTAATATAAAAATATAAATTAATTAAATAAATATAAAAATATGAATTATGGTAGAAAAAAATGATATAATTATTATATGATACATACACATATTAAGAAAATATTTTTTTCAGAAAAAATAGTTACTACAAAAACAAGAAATGATGTTAAATATGGAAAAAAATAAAATAAAATATTAGAAAATTTTAATTTAAAAATATGAAATGTGGTAGAATGCAATAAAATAATCATATAACTATTATATGATACATACACATATTTAGAGTAAAAAATAATTTTTTATAAAAACAAAAATAGTTGGACGAACTTTTTCTATGCAATGTATATCAACGCACAATTAAATATGAAAATATACATACATACATACATAAGCGGCGTTCAACAATTGCATAGCAATAATGGCTATGGAATGGATTGATGTATGGCGATTATGCATAGAGATGTCAATATGTACAAACATTAGCAAGCTATACAAAATTATAGGACAATATTTACATTTAAATTTAGCACAGCTTATCAGCTTATCATCTATAATTCTATAATGTAATTTTGTGTTTTGTCAATTTAGTTTACATACATACAATAACTATTCTTTCAAATTTGGAAATTTTGTTTACAAGTCTTTTTGTAACTGGTGCACATTTGTTAATTTTTAAGGTTATGTTTTGTAATTTTAATTAATTTATATTACATTGCATTAAATTAAATAGCTTACGTGTACTAAGCATTGAATTATTACTATTATTAATTTTAATTAAAATTACATACATACAATATACATTTACTTAGAATTTATGCGCTTGAATGTAACGATTAATTTTTTCTTTCAAAAATATATTTATTTTTGGCGCAATGGCAAATTACAGCTCAAAGTTTTCATTGCATGGAAGTGTGTTTAACAGCTATGAATGTGTAAATATTATATATTATAAGAAAAAATGGAAATGGCATTTGGTGGGTGGGACACAAAAGAGAATGTATGAAGTACTTGTATTTTGTATAAACAATGTGTTTAATTATAAATAAAGTAGGTGTGTGCTTAGAATTAGATTTGTTTATATAATTATTTGTTTTATAATCATAATTATAATTATAATTAATTAATTATTAATTTAATTAATTGTTAATTAATTAATTATTAATTTAATTAATTGTTAATTAATTATAACTAAACGAATAAATTATATTTAAAATTAAATTAATTAAAGTACTAATTAGTAATAATTATAAGTATTCATTGGAGAGCAAAATTGTGCCAATATAAAATTAAATACAATAAAGAAATGTATGATATGTAATGTATTCATATTTTAAGTAATTATCAGTAATGTTTATATAAACTTATATTATAAAATAAAAATGGAAAATATTATTAGTTTATACATTTCAGTAGATTTTATTTTTCATTTTTTTTTGTTAGTTAAGCCTTTAAGTAATGCTACAAATGAGCCACTTAAAATACAGTTGCAATTATAAAATTGAAATTAAGTAATTTTTTTTTTTTTTTGACTCAGTAGCGCATATAATCATACATGCCTCAGTAAAATTTCATATATCTCAAATTCACATGAATTAAATGATTTTTTAGCAATAAAAGTAGGCAAAAGCTCGCCAGCGCAAGTCCAAATTAAGCAAACTGAAAATGTTAACATTTAATGGCATTGTGTAAAACTCAATTTAGGTCAGAGTTGATACTACAATAACTGTTCTTTTAGTTGTAGGGCTGACAGCGAGTGATAGGACGTATTTAAGTGCTCATTCCAACACCTCCCGCGCTGCTATACAGTTGCGCCTGCTAGCAGTGGCATATTGCTTGATGTTTCAACGCCTCACCCTCAATCTCCACCTTTCCCGCCGCCACCATCGCCTGTTATTTGTCCGCACAATAGTAGAGCACAATCGTCGGTGGCTGTTGGCCTACAATGTACGCAATGGCCGGAGACTATTTAGCGCTACTGCTGCAACCGTTAGCCCCTTCAATGCAACTGCTGTTTGCGGTGCTGTTGTTGGCTTGTGCGCCATTGTTGCTGGTGGTGCTTATATCGGAATGGTTTAAGTGACTGCTGGCATCTGCCGCAAAGGCATACGGACTGGCGCCGGTGGTGGTGCTGGGACTACAGCTGGCCGCAAACATACAGTCATCAGCATTTTGTTGCTGTTGTTGTTGTGTTGACTCATTGCCCACTGTCGCCTCGTGCTCAGCCAACACTTGTTGCTCATGCTGCTCAACAACACTATCCACCGCCATTGGCGTGCCGGCCATTTCATCATCAACTTCACCATGTGCTTCAGCTGTATGTGCTTCCTCCTGTATGTCTTGTTCCTCCTGATCATCTTCAAGCAGCTGCTCCAGCTCTTGCTGTTCGCGTATCGCTTGCGCTTGTGGTTGTTCGATTTCCATTTGCGACTGCTGCTGCTGCTGCTCCAACACAATCTCCTCTTCATGCGCCTCCTCATCCTCTTCGTCGTTATAGTCGGACACTGGCTGTTGGTGTTCGGCCTCAACACCGGCTGGCAGCTGGACGGCACCGTCGGACATAAAAACGCCCAAAGGCATATGGCTCTCCATGTGCGCTGTGGAGAATGCAAAGAATATGCTTTTAGTAATTATGAAATTCAATTACAATTAGAAGCAGAAATGTGTATAAATAAAGATAAGGCTGATGAATAGCTAAGCTAGGCAAAAAAATGCAATGCGTGTACACACGTACATACATGTGAATATGTATGTCTATAAATGTCGGTGGTATGTGTGTGGGCAGCAGTAAGCAGTAAGAGTTGTAGGACCACAAAACGGATTAATTAAGCGCTTAAACTACAAAATTGAATAGACAACAGCATGAAAAAGATAAATACTAGGTGCATATGGGTGTATGTGTGCACGTATGGTGGCAATCGAACAGCTGGAAAAAGCTTCTAAATACCAGTGCTTATTGATAAGCATTTAAGCATGTAAACATGTGCTTAGCAGCTCCAGCTGGCTGCATTAAATGCTAAATATAAATTGTATCGCGGATTATCGTGCCTAAATTATAGGTTATGTGTGTTGCAGCTTAATGTGGGCAAGTCAAAGTTGGTTGTAAGTGGATGTTGCGAATT
This sequence comes from Bactrocera neohumeralis, assembly GCF_024586455.1. NCBI lineage: Eukaryota > Metazoa > Arthropoda > Insecta > Diptera > Tephritidae > Bactrocera > Bactrocera neohumeralis. Next base: position 15,262,932 of record NC_065919.1, on the reverse strand, counting down.
CAAGCCAATATACCATAATTGTGTGGCAATCACACACAGCGAGCAATTATAGAATTCGAAATAACTTTGGAATGACTAAAAGAATGGAAAAGATGTGAAAATAAAGGTAAATAAACGATATTGTTAAGTGAATATGATTAAAAAACACATTTTAAATAAGAAAACAAAAACAAAAACAAGAAAAAACTTTAACTTTGGCTTCACAGGTTTAAGTTTTCTTATAAGAAATTGATTTCCACCAATCAGTTGGTATGGCAGCTTTATGTTATGGAAGGCCAATCTTAATAATTTGTTCGGAGATTGTACGGCTGTCTTGAGGAGTAATCTATACTAAATTTCGTAAAGATATCTCCTCAAATACAAAAGTTTTCCATATAAGGACTTCATTTTGTGCAATCAGTTTATATGGCAGCTATATGTTAGAATAGTCCGATCTCAATAACCTGTTCGGCGATTGTACCCTTTACTCAGAGAATAATCCATGCTGAATTTCGTGAAAATATCTCTTCAAATACAAAAGTTTTTTCAACAAGGACTTGATTCTGATCAATCAGTTTGTATGGGAGTTATATGCTATAGTGGTTCGATATGAACAATTTCTGCAGAGATTGTAGTCTTGCTTTGGGCAATAAACTATGTTGAATTTGGTAAAGATATCCCTCCAAATACAAAAGTTTTCCATACAAGGGCTTGATTTTGCTCAATCAGTTTAAATGGCAGCTTTATGTTATTGTAGGCCGATCTTTATAATTTTTTCAGAGATTGTACAGTTGTATTGAAAAATCATCTATACCAAATTTCGTGAAGATATCTCTTCAAACACAACAGTTTTCCATACAAGCACTTGATTTTAAGCGTTTAGTTTGTATGACAGCTATTTGCTATAGTGAACCGATCTGAACAATTTCTGCAGAGATTATAGTCTTACTTTGGACAATAAACTATGTTGAATTTGGTAAAGATATCTCTTCAAATAAAAAAGTTTTCCATACAAGGACTTGAGCTTGATCAATCAGTTTATATGGCAGTTATATGCTATAGTTATCCGATATCAGCGGTTCCGACAAATGTGCAGCTTCTTGGAGAAAAAAGAACGTGTGCAAAATTTCTGGTCGATATCTCAAAAACTAGAGACTATAGACGCAGTTAGACGAACGGACATGGCGAAATCGACTCAACTCGTCACACAGTTCATTTATATGTATGTATCTATATATGTATATATAGAACATAGTCTCCGACGTTTTCTTCTGCGTGTTACAAACTTCTTAGCAAACTTTGTGTATATTAAATCTAACAAAAGCTGAAAATATTGTTCGATTTGACTATTTGGCTATTATTAATTATTAATTAAATCAGACCAGATTATGTAAACTATTTACTAAACAAAAAAAAATTCCTGCTTATTGCCTCAAAATACTCAAAATCTGCTTAACTTCAAACAAAGATTGCAAAAAAATAACAAAACAATATTTCGGCGCCTAAAAGTATGCTATGGCCAATGTCATTTTGTAAGAAATTTACGACTCGCGACCAAAGTAGTAAAGTTTATAGAGGATGTTACTAACATGCATTGAGCTCTGAGTTCCATAGCTAACTATTTCTTACAAAATTATATAATCTGACCATAAAACAGTTCTTTTCTAGTTAGTAGATACTAGGATATTGTGCAAATACCCCTCCTGCTTTCTTTCGATAAGTAACTGCTTGATTTTAGTTTACAGCTTTCTTTATCATTGCATAATGAAAACAAACACAAATGTGCGCCACAAAGCAAACATAACAGTAATCACATTGAAAGTCATAGATGAACTCGCACCAGGGTCCTTTCAAAATCAACCGTTCAGATATTGTCGAATTTCTTTAATTGCAAATATTTCCAACACCAACTAGGGTGCGAGTGCTGTAAGCACAGTAAACAACAACTACAAACGACCTTCGCATTATTTAGTGGCGGTGGAATGCCTTTTATCCCTTTGGATATTAAACAAATAGTTTGCTAATGAAGAGATAAAAGACAAAGCTCCAAAAGAGTGACAAATGGCGATGAAGCTCTTTGCTAATGTGCAACATTTTTGTTTCGGGCACGAATATACACAAACAACAAAAGCAAAAAAAAAACGATTGAAGCACAATGCAAGTGGAGCGAGGAAGCGTCATTAAGTTCCACGAAAATACAAATAAGTAACGGCAGCTAAAGTATGAAAATATATATGTGTGTGTGTGAGAGAAGGGAAAAAAGCATAATCAAGGATCAGTGTTTACACGCCAACGCTACAAAGCACGTAATTACAATTACACATGCCGAGCGCTGCGCTGCGGAGCGTGATGAACGGCGCAAGGAAGCAAGCAGCTGCTTAAGCAGGAGACAAACGGCGGTGGATAGGCGACAGGAGACAGTAAACGCCAAATGACAGACAGCAGACATTAGATAGCAATGGAAAAGGACTTGTCAAGCGATTTTAGCGTTACTGTGTGTGTGAGTGTGTGTGTTTGTGCGGAGTGTGACTCTCGGCAGCTGTATTTGAAACCGCACACACGCTGAAAATCTCGACTTCATCAATGGAATGCAGCGCTAGCGCCCGAAGCAGGCAGCGAGTGTGTGCGAGCAACATTGAGGTTATGTTTGATGAGTCCTTCGATGGGTTTGTTGTGATAACTGCACAGCAGGCGGTGTAAAGTTGATTACTTCTGCTTGTGTGTGTCAGCTGATGATCGATCGTTAAAGCGATCCTGCCAATTTGCGCGCTACGCTCAAATCATTGTGGAGGATTCCGTTTAACTAATGTCTGCGTTTTTTTGTTTTTGCTTTTGCAAATTACGCTATGCCGTGAAATTGGCGTGAAGTAAGTTGGCAAACACACTAAATTACCATTCACTTCTATTTCACAACATTGTCAGCCGCTGAGCAATTGTTGATTAGCATCACAACACCTTTTTTTCATTATTTTTGCTTTTGTTTTTGTTGTGCCAGCGCCTTGTTTAGCTGAAATTGCCAATGTATAACAAACAAATGTGGTGTTCGGCGGTTCGAAGTCGTTCATTCTTTCTAAAAAATTACAGCTGACATTAGGCTTCTGTTACGCTTTGTGTCGCCTGTCACTTACAGGTGACCGACCACGTGACTGCCGGAAGAAAATTACAAATTCACAGCGCATTCGCATAGATCCTTGCGTCAGGAAAATAGCATTCTGTTAGGCATAACAAATGCGGCATAACTCATCGAGGCGAGTGACGGACATCGGCAGCTGTTAGAAAGCGCAACCGCAAGGATCCCTACTCGCTTCTCGGTACCGCTAACCGCTGCAATAGACCAAGTGCAGCTGCGCGCCGTTTGGCTGCACTGCTGGCATAATTAATAGTCTGCGTTGGTTTGAGCTTTAAAAAAGTCTCACGTACAAACAGAGATCGTAAAAGTGTGGTGGCATTCGAAATATTAAATAAATATTTTTTAAAGGTGTAAATTTGAGGCGTGAGCTGCATGTTGGCTAAAAGACAGCTGATGCTGCCAAATGACAACAATAACAATAAGTAAGCTGAAGCAAAGCCATACTAATAATAACAATAAACAGTAGTTGCCATCGGCTTGCAAGTGTTGTTGGCTTGAAGTGCAAAGGTGCGAGTCTAATAGCGAAGGTGCTTGAAATTGAGCGATAATGTGGTTAGAATTTTAAACGTTATAGGATAAGGTGCACGTTTTCTAATTAATGCAATATTGAAGAAATAACAAAAAGAAGAAATTTTAAGAAAAATAAAATTAATTAATCAAATAAAAATTATAATATTTATAATATATAGTTTAATTGTTTAAATGAATTTAATATTGAAAAAATTACTAAATAAATAATTTGTATGTAAATTTAATTAAAAGTAAGGAAATTAAAAAAAAAAATTATTTATTTAATTTTTTACATTAATTTAACATTAAAAAAACAATAAAACATATTTTTTAAGAAAATTAGATTATAATTAATATAATCCAAAAAATAAGTACATACATATGTATATGTATACACATGTACATATATTTAATAATATATAATATATTCACATACAAATGTTTAATTTATTAGATTAATAAAAAAAAATTACTAAATAAATAATTTTTATGAAAATTTAATTAAAATTAAGGAAATAAAAAAAAATATTTATTTAATTTTTTACATTAATTTAACATTAAAAAAACAATAAAACATATTTTTTAAGAAAATTAGATTATAATTAATATAATCCAAAAAATAAGTACATACATATATGTATACACACGTACATATATTTAATAATATATAATATATTCACATACAAATGTTTAATTTATTAGATTAATAAAAAAAAATTACTAAATAAATAATTTTTATGAAAATTAAATCTAATTATTAAATATATATAAATATATAAATACATATACATATTTAATAATATATAATATATGTATGTAAGTACATATAAATTTAACATTTATAAATTTAATTAAAATTAGGTAAATTAAAAAACAATACACATATTTAAATACAAATTTTTTCGTAAATAGTGTTTTTGAATGTCCAGAAGCAGAATTTGAGCATCAAAACAGAAGCCCAAAACACAAAAACATTTTTTTTACCGTTGGTGATTATTATAATCAAACATTAAAATTATTTTATAAGAAAATTGTAACATTTTACTACAAAAAAAAAAAAAAAAAAAAAAAATAAAACATTAACAATATTAAATAAAAAAGATTTTTAATTTTTGTTTTTGTTTTTTAAATCATATATCAAATGAAAAGGGAATATGTCAAATAAAATCAAATAAAAAGGGGATATAGATAAAATGTAAAGTAAAAAAAAGCAATTCATCAAAAAAATAAAAGAATTTACTGAAATAAAATTCATGTTACAATTTTTTTATAATAAAAATTTTATGTTTTCTTATATCAATTTTATTAAAAAAAAATAAAAATATTTTTTAAGCATTTTTTTTTTAATAAAATAAATGTATGAACTCATTTTTTAATTGAATGAAATAATAAAAAAAATATTTAAATTTAAGAAAAATTAGCTACAAAATTTTTATTTTATTTTTTAAAACATACACATTTTTTCACTTGATATGAAAAAACATATTAAATTTATTAAAGTTATTAATGTAAAAATTAAATTTATTAATGCAATTTTTTTTTTCAAAAATAATAAGAAACCACTGAACTAAAATTTCTCAATTAAAAACAAAAAAATATCTTAAACTATATTTTTATAACTCTCCGGTAGGAATAATATTTTTTACCATAACAAAATTTGTTTGTTCTATATTTAATTCTCTCTCTCTCTCTACAAACTGCTATGATTTTTTAAAATTTTTAATTTATTCCTCAAAATCTATGACGTCCCCATCAAAGTAATCCACCCCCCTTGGTCCCAATACGCTTTTTCCCCATCCTCGAAACAGTTGTTAAAGTCAATTTCCCGAATAGCCTTTCAATACGGATAGCGCTTCAGGTTTAATGTCTTCAATAGACTCAATACGGGTTTCCCGTAGTGATCGTTCAACTTTGCTGAACAGCCAGAAGTCACACGAAACTAAAACGGACGAATACGGTAGTTGCAGCACGATATTGGTTGAAAATTTGCCGAAAAATTCACGAAGAATCAATGCCGTAAGCGACTTTGCATTATCGTGGTGCATCATCGGCCCATAATTCCGGCCTCTTTTTACGAATAGCTACGTGCAAACTACGATAACACTCTAATAGTATTTCTTGTTGACAGTTTGGCTGGTCGAAAGGAATTCGGAGTGCACCACACCTCGATAATCGAAGAAAACTGTCAACATAACCTTGATTTTTGTCTGCTTTGACGTAGTTTTTTCGGTTTCGCCGCACCTTTGCCACGATATGCGGCCGATTGATCGTCTGCTTCCGTGTCGTAAGCATAGACCCAAGACTCATTGCCAATATTAATACGTTTCATGACATCCTAGTAGTCGAAAAGCATTGTTTCACAGACGTTAACGCGACAAAAATTTTGTGATTTTGAAATCAATCGTGCTTTCACTTTTTTTAGGCCTAAATGATCTGTCAAAATGGTCCGCACTGATCCTTCCGATATTTCAAGGATGCCAGAAATATCTCTGACTGTTAAATGTCGACGAATAGGTTTTTGCGCGAAATTTCAATTAAAAAGTCTTACTATTTTTTGCCCACAGTAGCATAAAGAAGTATAAGTATTTGTATGATTTTTTATAACAGAAATTTTTTACTACTAAAAAATATTAAATATAAAATATAGTTTTTAATATATTAAATATAAAATAAAATATTTTTTAATATACTAAATATGAAAAAAAATATTTTTAATATATTAAATATGAAAAAAATAAATAATTTTTAATATATTAAACATAAAATATATTTTTTAATATTTTTTAAGCCGAAAATTAAAAGAAAAAATTATATTAGTTGAATAGTTTTCGGAATTTCGTTACATTATTAATATTTATGTCTCTAAATAACTTGTTTGCATATACATACATACTATTTATAAAAAAAATTTAAATATAATATTTTTATTTTAATTCTAAGCTACTGATAATTTTAAATATAAAATAAGTAGCAAAAATTTTCGATATAATAGTATTTACTAACTTTTATGAGCAAATAACAATTAAAAAATTGATATGCTCGCGAATTTTAAAGTTACACAAGCTGAAGCACTACTCTCACATGTACATATATACCTGTGTGCGTATGTATATGTGTGCATGTATTTAGGCATACATATACATATATATAAACAGGTAAATATACCTATTACAATACCCCTTGCAATCAACACTTCACAACAGTGTCACTCTGACAATATTATTTCTTGACTTTTTCACGCTTTTGGCATGCGCAAGTACGTAATACGTACCGAAAAACAACAGATACAACCACAAAGCATTAAAGAGCTGCAGCGGATTGCAGTGACGTTGAAAGGCCACGCAGCAATTGTTTAACCGCAAACACCATTTGCGTCCCGACCGACTAACTAACTGGCCGCCGCGTGCCTCCTTCTGTCTCCACCGCAAGCCAACAAGCGGCCGACCAACAGCCCATCAGAGCATCTGTTCGCCGCTGACAGTTAGTCAAATCTAACTGACAGACACAATGTGAGTTAAATATTATGAAAATAATACAAAGAAAAAAAATGGAAAATTTTTGCTTTGCAAGCAAGTTTCCGAAGAAGCACAATTGGCGACTGTGCCACTAACTGTACACTGATGGTGATGGTGATCGCCAGCTCATCCGCATCCTTTGGGTTGTGTTGTTTTGTTGGTTAGGCGGCAGCCCATGCGGCTGGCTGTCGGTCGGTGCTTTTTCTATTCCAGTTGGCGTGCTTGTATGCATGTGTATGTGTGTGTGTGTGTGTGTGTGTGGCGCGCATAATGTTTGCTGCTGCGGTTTTGTTTGTCTGTTTATTGTACAGTGAATGCTTGAATTGCTGCTTAAAAAGGTCCTCACAAAAAGCACATTTAACTTAAGTACAGCAAATACAGCATTTAAGCAAATACCAGGCGGCACACGCACACACAGACATTAATATGCATACTTGAAACGCAAACATATTAGTCAGAATTGTGCAAAGCACACAAGCCCAAACTACTCATGCACCCATACACGCACACGCTTACACACACATATATGTATTTATGTATGTATGCCTAGCACACATATCATAGCACATTATAGTGTATTTATACATATGTATATGTATGTATGTATTTAGTAAGACGTTGTTGATTTGTTTGCGCATGCATTGACAAGATGCCGTGCAGGGCAGTCAGCCATGCAGTCAACCAAAGTCAAGTACGAGCATAAACTTAATTTAATTAAATACTTGAAAACTTTACAAGAATGCTTTCAACAATGCGCAGTTAAGTTAGGTTAGCAACTAACACACATGTAAGTATGTATGTACATAAGAAATGTTGAGCCATATGGGCTTAATGGACTATATAGCAATAAATATATTAAAATATATAGTTAAATATATGGATATGTGTATATAATAGTATAATATATAAAAATGCGATATAATAGTAAATGTATGTATATATGTTTGTAGTTGTTGTTTTATTTACAAATACAGTTATAATATTACCCCTGAGGCGCGTATAATGCATAAACGAAGCCGTACAGAAGTCACATTTGTAAAACCGTTCGCCGGTATGTATGCGCAAATGTTTGCGCAGATCTTTCTTGAGGAAAAATTTTCGATTGCATACATCGCATTCAACGTTGGGCGCTGCAAGGCATATCAAAATTGCAAAAATTCGAGAAATTGATAGATTTCAATTCTATTTTTTATTTTTGTTTTTGCTTGAATTAGTAAAGTTTTTTTAATTGTTTAAATTTTTTTAATTAAAAAATTACTAAAATTTAAATTTTATTTTTTATTTTTCTTTAATTAAAATTTTTTTTAAATTTTTTTAATTTTTTTTTCAAATATTTTTTTTTTAATGAAATTGAAAGTAAATAATTAATAATTTTTTTTTAATTTTTTTAACAATTTATTACATTTAAAGTTTTTTTTTAATTCTAATTAATTTTTTAATTAAATTTTTTTTTAATTTTTATTTGGCTGGTTATTAATTTCTGAGTATTTAAAAAAAATGCTTGGTTAATTTAATCAAAAATTATTTAATTTTTTATATAATTTTTATTTGGTGTAGAATAGAAAAGCATTTTTAATTATTATTTTGACTGTTTATTAATTGCTGAGTATAAAAAAACATAATATGTTTATATAAAAGCCATAAAAATTTATTGATATTTGTAAATTTTTAATTTCGTTATTTAATTGTCGAATTTTTGGTTAATTCATTTTTAGTTAATTAAGTTCTTTTTTAAGTCTTCTATTTCAAAAGAGCACAACTTCAGAACGCTTAATTGATAAAAAAAAATATTATTTGTTTGATTTTAATTTTAAATTAATTTTTATTTTAGATTTTTTATTTACTAATTATTATTTTTTTCTTGAAATTCAGACTTTTAAAATAATTTGAATTAGTTCGTGAAATTTTGATATTTTTAATTTATTTTTTTATTATTTTTAATTTATGAATTTTGTACTATTACTTTGGTTTTTTGAACAAAAAAATTATTTTTATATTTAATAACTATACAAAAATATATGTATATGTATATATAAAACTGCGTTAAAATCTATAAAAAATGCGTTTATAAAAAAGAAACAGTTTTGACAGTTATTTATTGCAAAAGTAAGTCAAAGACCAATTTAAAACTTTAAAAACATTTAATTTTCAATTATTACTAGCTTCCAAGCATTATTGTTCCAAAAACTTTTTTTCAAAATAGAAATAATTTTTCTAATTATTTTATGTTAATGTGTTTTTATATTTAAAAAGCGTTCAAAAAATTGTGTTATTTTCGTAAGAAGCCGAAATTTGTAATTATTTTCCACACCCGATTTAAATACAGCATTTTTTTTGTTTGGGTTTAATGCAATTTGCTAGCGCATTTAGTTTTCGATTTAATTTTGATATGTTTTATAATTTTTTTTGTGTGTTTTATGTAAATTTAATATTTGTGTTTTTGAAAATGTCATGAATAATTTTTTTTTACCAAAAATTGTTGTTAATTATTTAACACTATTATTTTTATTTATGTTTGCAATTCCTTTAAGTTTCATAAAAACTTATTTACTTGTTTTCGTTTAGCATATAGCATACGTTTAAGCCTGCTTTTAGGCGTTTAAGTTGTGTTCAGTAATATTCCAGTGTTTAGCTTATATTTAAGTACTGTTTTAATGTTCTAACTAAGCACAGGCGATTTAAAATTTAAAATAGTTTAAGCTATATTTAATTTATAAAAGTAGCTTAATTAATTAAACAATTTAGAAAATTAAAATAATAATACTTATTATAAACCTTTTTAACAATTAAAATCTTAATCTGCTAGTTTTTAATAATTTTTGTTTTATGTTTGTTTGTGTTTAAAGTAAAGACATTACAAAATATTATTTTTTTAAGAAAACAAACAAGATATATGAAAAGAATATAATTATATTTGTTAAATATATAATAACTAAAAAATATCTCAATGATATATGTATATATTTTGTGAAAAAATTAATGGTCTCTTTTATTTTTAAATTCATTTTAATTTTTTCATTAAAAATTTAATTACATATTTTGTCTTTAAAATGCTTATTTAATTTAGTTATCTATTTTATATTTTTCAATACTTTTTCATTTATTTTCATTTACTTTAATTTATTTTTTTTTTTAACTTTTTTTATTAATTAATAATTTTTTTTTAATTAAATAATTTTTTAAAATTAATTTATTTATTTTTGTTTTTAATTAATTTATTTTTTATTTTATTTTTAAATGCATTTTTTCTTAGTTTTTAGAACAAAAAAAAAATTAAATGAATTTTAAAATATATATACAAATTTTAAATTAAATTTTTTCATTAACTTTTCATTTATTTTTTTTTATTAATTTATTTTTAAAATTTAAGAAAAATTGTTTAATATTTTTAACTATTTTTTCTAATTAGGCTTTTTATTTTATTTTTAATTAATTAATTTATTTTTGCTATTTTATTATTAAATGAACGTTTTATCAGTTTTTAGAACAAAAAAAAACATATAAAAAAATGTACGTATATATGTACACATATATAATATTTTAAAATACTTTAAATTATATTTTTTGTTAATTTTTTTATTTTTAATTTTTATTATTTTTTTTAAATTAATTTCGTTTTATAATTTATTTTTGTTTGTAATGGATTTATTTTAATTTCAAATTTCGTATTTCGAAAAGTTATTTTTATTTTTAATAAATACATACATACATATGTATGTATGTACGTATGTATAATAAAATAAACATATATTTGTAAACATTAATTTTAAAATATTTTAAACTAGATTTCTTGATTAATTAATTAATTTTTTTTCTTTTTAATTTATTATTATATTTAATAAATTTAAATTTTTTTAACAAAAAAATGTATACTTATGCTTAATAAATATAAGAAATTATACATGTACACAAATTTTAAAACATTTTAAATTCGATTTTCAATGCATTTAATTTTTATTTTACTTTTTTTTAATGTATATATTTGTAATTATTTTTTGTTTTTTAATTTTAATTTATTAAATTTATTTTATTTTTGAAACATTGTTTTTTAAACAAATACAAAAAAAAGTTTAAATAAAATTTAACATTTATAAGGTAAGCAAAGCAATTGTCCAGTTCAACATCAAGACTCAAATAAAATATTAATCTAAAAAGTTTAGAAACATTTTAATATTAAAGTTTAAAAGCTGTGATATTTATTTACAAATATGTTTTTATTTTTTTTTTCAAATTGTTTAAATTCAAATTAAGAGTTTTATTTACTACAAAAAGTTTTAAAAATAATGTATTTTATAAAACAACAAAAATGCTATTAAATTTTATTTGCTCATCATTATTTATGCATTTTTGTGTTTTTGCTTGGATTATTATTTTTTTTAACATTTTTTTTAAATATTTTTTTTATTGTTTCAAATGTTTGGATTATTATTATTTTTATTTAAATCAAAATTGAGAATTCAATTACTACAAAAAAAATTTTAAATATATTTTATAAAAAACAAAAATACTATTAAATTTCTTCATAATTATTAATATATGTATGTATATTGTTTTTGAAAACAACTTTTTTAAAATTTTTTTTTATGTGTGTTATAATTGTTATTTTAATTTTTGTTTTTGAAAACAATTTTTTTAAAATTTTTTTTTATTGTTTCAAATTGTTTAAATCAAAATTGAGAATTTTATTTACTACAAAAAAAAAAATTTAAATATATTTTATAAAAAACAAAAATACTATTAAATTTATTCATAATTATTAATATATGTACATACATACATATATTGTTTTTGAAAACAACTTTTTTTTAAATTTTTTTTTATGTGTGTTATAATTGTTATTTTAATTTTTATTTGGCTGGGTATTAATTTCTGAGACTTTAAAATTTTATTTACTGCAAAATATTTTAAAATAACCTATTTAATAAAGAATGTATAATTAAATTAATTAATTCATAATTATTTATATATTTCACTTTCGCATATAATAATTTAAAATAATTGCACTTTTTAAAAGAATTGTTATTAAAAACAAAAGTAGTCTTAATTCTCTACTAAAAGCAAGTAATCGTTAAAATGATATGTGTATACATAAAAAAAAATATATATATTTAAAAAAAAAAAATGAAATTTTTTCAAATGCATACAATATACTACATTTGTTGAATAGTCGGAAACAAGGTTTAAGCTCCAGCTTTCGGAGTCACTGCATAATTTACAAAACAAATTAAGTTGAGTGTAAGTAACCAGCAACAACAATAAAAAAGCGCAGTAAAGATCAAAGTATAGCAAAAAATATTGAACTGCCTTCATTTTGATTACAAATAAAAAACGCCTGACTATAAATTAACATTCGATTGGACCGCAGAAGCCCCAGACAATAATCATTATTTATTTATATATGTGTAAACAACCGCAATTCGCCACTGTTAACCGCATTATTAAGGGTTAAGTTTTGCACTCTCCAGTAACGGGCCGCTCGTCTAATCATATTTAAGTGTTTGTAAGAATTCAAAAGAGCGCACTCAAGGGGTGAACCGAAAACAGATAAAAAGCATTGAAAATATAAGAAAAAAAAGGAAATAAAAAATGGCATAAAAATACAGCACGCGCTTGCAGTAATTTCGTATTATGCTTTTAGCCAACGACGAAACACAAAAAGGACAAAATCTGTTTAAAATTCAGACGGCCAAACAACAAGTGGATGAGTGGATGAATAAAACAAGCAACAAAGAAAAAAACAAAACCAACACAAAAAAAAACAACTACAAAGAGAACACACTAAAAAATATTTACAAAGCGCAAAGTAAGAAAAACAAATAATTTAAAAAGTAAAAACAACAACAGCTAACATCAAAAACCTTAAATCGAGAACAAAACCAGGATATACGATTACAACGCCGCAAACAAAGTGTCTCTGTGTGTGTGGAGTTGTGCCTGCAGGACACGCTTACTGTACGTATGGGTGTGTATGTGTGTTTAGATACAAATAATTTTCGAATTTACATAAATTACCCTCGACGCATATGCAAACACGCCGCAGCAGGTAATTTATGTGCAGCAACAATACAGCCAAAGCGGCACACACACAACTACACCCAAACTCATGAATGTATGTATGTGTTTGGTGTGTAAAAAATAACCTCCCAAGTGTTTGCAGCATGCAACAACACACAAACGAACAAACGCGTCGTGCCACAATGCAGCCTCATTTCTTGCTTTCTTTTTGTGCTGCTTCGGTGGGCGTGAACGTGTCCGTATGGAGCGATATTTTTATGTGGCAACTAAACACTACTCAGTCAATCCATAAATACAAATGTATGTACGTATGTATGTGCTTATGTGCGCTATGCTTTTCAGCGAGCTGGGCGTGTATACCACACACGCACATACAAACACACTACTATTTACAGTTGATGCTTTTTGGTAGCGAAAGCAGGGTTTATTGCCGCACAATAAATTCTATGCACCAGCCATGTACTCCTAAGTAGATTTGTTCGTATGTTTGTATGTTCGTATGTGATATGTATGCGTGTACTTCATTATTATTTGGCATTTTGAAATAATAATAAAATAATATGTCTTATTTGCTGCTGCTACAGCTACTGCTACGGCTGCCGAAGGGTGCGTAGGTTGGGTGCGTAAAAGGGGCGTCGCTGGTTAATGGGTGTTCGGGTGCGAAATGAAGGGTTATTCGATATGGCGATATGATAATTGAATTACAATTTTACTAAGTGTGGTGTACATTTACAGTTATTGAAGTATATTACGTACACATACATAAGCACATGTGTTTATATTATATTCTTGCTCTATTTTATGCTCTGCTGCGGTGTAAGTGTCGGAAACTTTAAAATTATGGCACGAATGACCATTTGTTAGCTACAGAAGGGTAAAACGAGTGAATAAGAAATTAAAAAACTGTATTTAGAAAAAGGTATTGGATTTCTGACTTTTTCATGCGTTCTGTGCTAATATTTTTGGGTATGTCATTTATTTGGACATATTTTTTTTGCATTGGTGGTTGAAAAAAATTTTAGAGGCAATTATATGATACTGATAATGCAGCTGAGCTGGTGTTTATATTTCAATACTTCTCTACAGAGTTTAGAATAACAGTTTGGAGAGTTAACGAGGAGGTATACCATATTTGAACACACTAATTAAATACAAAAAAACTTGAGAAATTTACAAATACAGAAGGTTGATAAAACAGATTTATGGAAAAAATATATAAAATAAATTATAAAAAAATTTAAAAAGAAAAATTAAAAACAAAAAAAAAAAAACAATTGAAAAAATTATTAAAATTTATTTAAAAAAAATTAAGAAACATATTAAAGATATATTTAAAAAAATTATAAAGTAATATTACAAATAGGCTAAAAAATATTGAGAAAATATCATCAAAAAATAGAAAAAAGAAAATAAAAAGCAACAAAAAATAAAAAAAAATACCCTGCAACAAAAATAGGTAAAATAAAAAAGATTGAAATAAAAAGAAAATAAAATAAAAAATTAAAATAAACTAAAAAATTTAAAAAAGGATAAAATAAAAATAAAAAAATATTGAAAATAAATAAATAAAAAAAAATATATGAAAAATTAGTTTAAAAATATTAAAAAAATAAAAAAATATTAAATATAAAATATATAGAAAAAAAATTCAATAAAAAGATGTAAAAAATATGGAAATTAAAATAAAAAGCAACAAAAAATACACAACAACCAAAAAAAAATTAAATAAAAAATAATGAAATTAAAAAAAAATAAATAAATAAAAATAAAAAAATTAGACAACAAAAACAATTAAAAAGAAATTAAAATAAAAAAATATTGAAATTAAATGAAATCAAAATGAAAACAACAACAAAAAGAATTAAAAAATAAATAAAAATAAAACAAAATATTGAAAAAAAGTTATGAAAAAAATATATAAATAAAAAAATTAAAAAAATGATTACGGAAATATTGAAAAAATATTACGTTTTCAAAACTATTTCAAATGAATACAATGGCATAAAAATATTTTCTTAGAAGCTTTGATAACAGTTTTTTTTTAGTTTTATATAAATTTTTTTTTTATTATTTTTAGTATATTCCACAAGAAATTTATTTTATTTATTTTTAATATATTAAAATATATATTCCAAACGGTATCATACTTTTTAAACGAAAAATTTTGAGTAACATCCAGCTAAAAATTTACTTAAATAAAAAATACTTTAAAGCAATTTTTTGGTTTTATTGTTGATGCAACTAATGAAGAAGCTTTACTAGTTTTTTATGGCGAAATAAAAATAAAATGTGTTTAAAAACAAATTAAATTAAATAAGAGTAAAAACATTAAAGTTTTGCTGAATTTCTTGATAAAATAATTGTCTGTTATATTTCTTAAAACGTCATAATGAATAAAGCTGTATATTTGAAGCTGGTCGGTATAAAACTTTCATAGAAAGAGCTTTCATTGATAAACATAAACAAATTTTAAAGGGAATAGGACTCGAAAAGCTTTGAAATAAGATGGAAATTTGTATTGAAACTTTAGCTTTTGAAAAATACAACTCTCAATATACAGCTTACGCAGAACTTTCACTATTCACATAAAATTAGCAGCAAATTTAAAAATATATTATTGAATCTGTAAAAACTTTTTAGAAAATTCGCATCCTTAGCGTATAATGATGCACACAGATGGTGTAAAAGCTCAAATGATATTTGTAAGCGTACTTTTTTTTCAAATAACGTGAAGAGCTTACACTGGAGCTTTCACTTTTTGGCTGGATGGTAGAAAAGCTCGTAGGGAAGTTTGTAAGCAAAATTTATATCAAATAGCGCGAGAAGCTTTCACTTTTGTTTGCTCTAGATGGCAGAAAAGCTCGTAGGAAAGTTTGTAAGCAAAATTTATATCAAATAGCGCAAGAAGCTCTCACTTATGTTTGCTCTAGATGGCAGAAAAGCTCGTAGGAAAGTTTGTAAGCAAAATTTATATCAAATAGCGCAAGAAGCTCTCACTTATGTTTGCTCTAGATGGTAGAAAAGCTTCAAGGAGAGTTTGTAAGCAAAATTTATATCAAATAGCGCGAGAAGCTTTCACTTTTGTTTGCTCTAGATTGCAGAAAAGCTCTAAGGAAAATTTGTAAGCAAAATTTATATCAAATAGCGCAAGAAGCTCTCACTTATGTTTGCTCTAGATGGTAGAAAAGCTTCAAGGAGAGTTTGTAAGCAAAATTTATATCACATAGCGTGAGAAGCTTTCACTTTTGTTGGCTCTAGATGGCAGAAAAGCTCAAAGGAAATTTTGTAAGCGTAACTATTGTCAAATAACGCAAAAAGATGTAACTTTTGCTTGCTGCAGATGGCGGAAAAGTTAGAAAGAAAGTTTATACGCGTAATTTCTATCAATTGACGCAAAAAGCTTTCATTTTTGTTTAATTAAACGGTAAAAAAGCTCAAATGAAAATTTGTGCGCATAAATTCTTCCAAATTAGGCAAAGAGCTTTCACTTTTGAGTGCTTTAACTTATTTTTATGCCAAAATCGCTTTATGAAAATTCTTCTGTTCACATTTTCTTCATATTTTGCGCAAAGCAGCTGCTCTTAGTTCGCAGAAATTATAATGAAATAATGAAGTAAATCACCGTAATGTCAATGACACGCTGAAGCTTCCATCAATGCAGTTAATTAAAGTGGAGTTAATGTTTCTTTGACACAGAAGTAGAGCAAACACATGATAAATGCTGGATTGTGTGTGTCTGTAATGTGACTTCACTAGACTCTGTTGCAGCGTGAACGACTTGAAGCCGCAATTATGTATGCCTGTATGTATGACACTTTATTATACCTTAGACACACGGCAAGTTGCGCATCTTCATCATTACGGCGACGACTTAATTGAGTACAACAGTGGTAAATAATATGCATGTCTAACTCATAAGCGCCAAACCATGAAGCAATTAAAAGAAAATGCAGTAAGTACTTAAATATATAACAAAGATATGTATGTATGTATATGGGGACTGAACGGAAGAGGCGAATGTTATGGCAAATTATGACAGCTGGCGCTACAACGTTGTTGGTTTATGCGGGTTGACACACGCAGCGTGCGATTACCGCATTTTCACCGAGCCATTAAAAGCATTAAGCTTATAAATTGTTTTTGTTTGTTTTTTTTACATTTTTGCTAAACGTCATGTGATGTCAAGCAAATAGAAAATAGCGGCAAATAGTGGAGTAATTATAAATAAGTAATGTCTGTATGTACGTATGCATGCCGTAATTTAGATAAACTTGTTACATACATACATACATATGTATGTAGAGTGTAGATTAAAAAGCAATAAAACTAAAAACGCAAAAATGTGAAAAGGGTGAAGTAATTTTGTTGTTGTTTTTGCTATTATTTTAAATTAAGAGCGCTTGCTACAAAAAAAAGCACCAAACGCAAGAAGTTTTCAAGAAAAAAATGAGAAAAATTAAAAAAAAAAAACAAAAAAAAACCTTTTTAAGTACGACAGCAAAAGGTTTGTTGTTTTGTTTGTACAAAAAAAAGCTTTTAAAGTACAACAAAAAAGGTTTGTCACAAACAGTTGGCTACGCGCTCATAAAGTCCGCTGGAGCATGCAAACTGGCGACGGCGCACAGCGCGTGTGTGAAGGAAAGCAGTAAGTTGGTCCGAAGGAGTAGTGCCGACAGTAGTAAGGCAATATAATACATTGTAACAATACTAGTAGTTGTTGTAGTGTTGGTAATAGACGGAAAATAGTCAGGAAGTAGCGGAAAATAGAGTTAGCGTTAGTGTTAGTGTAGTGTTAGTGTATAGTACTGGGAATATATGTAAGTATTAGCTATTTAACGACTTAATAACTCACAACCGACAATTTTTAGCAAAACTAGCAACAAAAACACAAAACAAAAAAGCAACAACAAATGTGAGGGGTTAAGCGGCAGCCAAGTGAGCTTCACCGCCGCTTTTTGTTTACAACAATTGGAGTTTAAGGGATATATGCACGCATGTGTGTGTGTGTGTGTGTGTATGTATCTGCATTTATTTATGTACTTTATGCACATTTATTTATTTACGAAACAATAAATGCCAGCCAACCGACTGAGCGCTGCCAGCCAGTCAGCTGTCAGTCGGCGGCGCAGCAATGCACTTAACTCATATGCATGTATATAGTATGTATGTGTAATATAGGTTCACGCGCATGCGTTGCAACCACTTAGCTTACCTGCATGAAATTTGTTATGCGTCTTAAGTGCGCTCTCCGTGCCAAATTGCTTGCCACACACATCGCAGGCATGCGGTTTGCGCAGAAAATGCACCGTCAATTTGTGCAACGTCAGCTGGGAGGGGCGCGGGAAGCGCACATGACACAGCGTACACTCGTATGGTCGCCCCTCGCTATCGTGTGTCTCCATGTGACGATGGAGGGCGGAGCGCATGCGAAAACCGCGCTTACAGATCGAACAAACAAACGGCATGGAGGCTTGATTGCTGTGCGCCAGCTGATGATGTTTGCGCAACGCTATGTCATTGGTGAAGCGTGCATCGCAGAAGAGACAATTATGACTGGTGCGCAAGACGCGTTCCATTAGCAGCAATTCATCTTCGCTGGCGTTCGCATTGTCCGCCATTAGCGCAGCGGCCGCATTGGCATTGCCGGCACCGGCACCGCCGCCAACACTACCAGTTGGCTGCTGGAGCGGCATGCCAGCCAATTTGGCGCTGGCGCGTCGCTTGCGAAAATGTCGCAGTGTTCCGGTGTTGGTGGAAGTGCTGTCGGGTTCCGTTTGCTCGGGTGAGGGCAGCGTGATGTGTGCGCGCTTGGCGCGGTGTTGCAGTGATTGTTCGTCACTTTGCTGTTGTTGTTCTTCCTCAAATGCACTTTCGTCCTCTAATTGTTGGAGGAAGTCGTCGTGTTGTTGTTGTTGCTGCTGCTGTTGGTTTTGCATTTGCGCTTGCAGTTCGTGTTGTTGCTGTTGCTGCTGCTGCGGTGCTGCGCATGGTTGCGCATGCGCATGGTCTTCATTGAAAGCTGTTGAATCGAAACAAAAAAGAAAAAACTTAGTTAATGCCAGTTAATTGAATTAGTTAGTAAGCTAGTTTGCATTCAATTTTCCAATCATTTTCCACACGCAATTCACATTTTCATGTCCATTTATATCATACATGCAAGTATTTATTAATTTGTTGTTGGCGCTATTATGTTATTATTATACGAGTAGTTGCTTTTGTTATTGTTGTTGTATTTTTTTCAACTTACGGTCATCGCAGTCGGGACAGCAGAGTATGCGTTGTGGCTTGCCGCCGCTTGAGCTGGGCGATGGCGTGTGCATGCCGCCGGACGGCTTGTGTGTTATTGTAGTTGTAGTTGTAGACTCGGCACTCAATTGCGTGGTGTCCAGTTGCAAATCAATGGCTGTAGGCGAGAATAAACAATGCATATAAATTAGACGTTAAGTTATTTAGTGATTAAATGCACTTTGATTGCAGAAAATACAACAAATAAGTAAAAAAAGCCAAAAATAAAAAAATAAAAACAAAAAATGTTAACTTCGGTTGCACCGAGCAATAATATCCTTCACATGTGCGTTTCTTTTATCTTGAAACGGTATAAACAAATATTAATTTTGATTTTAATCGGTCAGCTTGTATGGCAGCTATATGCTATAGTAGTCCGATCTGAACAATTTCAGCAGAGATTGTAGTCTTACTTTGGGCAATAAACAATGCCGAATTTGGTGAAGATATCTTGTCAAATAAAAAGTTTTCCATACAAGAACTTGATTTTTAGCGTTCAGTTTGTATGGCAGCTATATGCTATAGTGGTCCGATCTGAACCATTTCAGCAGAGATTGTAGTCTTACTTTGGGCAATAAACTATGTCAAATTTGGTGAAGATATCTAGTCAAATAAAAAAGTTTTCCATACAAGAACTTGATTTTTAGCGTTCAGTTTGTATGGCAGCTATATGCTATAGTGGTCCGATCTGAACAATTTCAGCAGAGATTATAGTCTTACTTTGGACAATACACTATGTCAAATTTGGTGAAGATATCTAGACAAATAAAAAAGTTGTCCATACAAGAATTGATTTTGATTGTTCAGTTTCTCACGAAATACTAACTTTTCGCTGCCTCAGTAACACCGCCGTTAGTTTATTCCTGTGAGAATTTTCATTGTAAATGATTGCCATTAACATTTGCCAGGCTAAAAATAATTGAATTTCCCCACACGATTCGGCATTCATTTAACCGGAAATACTCAAATTAGGAAATTTCCAAATCGCCATTATTCAAGAGTGATAACTCAATGATATGCCATGGCCCGGCCAGACCAGAGGCGAGCCAACGTTTATTCATGACTCGACAAGTACCAATTAAGAACGCCATTAAGGGCAATTGAAACATCAGCTTTGATTTCAAGGCCACCCTCCTCCTCCAGCGTTAGCTTGCTCGAGTAACAACAACAACAACACAGCTAACACAACAAGCGACGATGTTAATCTAATCAGAGAGCGCATTAATATTCAGCGTTGAGTTGAAGCGATGGTTTCGACATTTTTGTTGTTGCTGTTGTTTGGGAGAATTGTTTGTTTTTAACTGCGGTGAGCCCTACGCTTTGGTTAGGAGGCGCTTGGTGGGCATGTTAAAATATGAAAGGGAATACATTAAGGCAGTGATTACAATTACATGCATACTTTATGAGTGGATTATAACTTTTTAAGTGAAAATGATTTAGACCATTTAACGGTCGTAAAGAAGAAGAAGCAGCCCTTAAGCCAAAAGTAGCTTTGTAAAGCAATTATTGAAATAATGGAGACAAATTAAGTTTGTGTGTGGTCAGGGCGCAAACATTTTCTCTTTAATATATATATTTTGTGTGTTTAAGTAAGAAATGCAACCGTGGGTGGTCCGTGCATGCAATGGATGGTAGCACTTTCAAGCGGTGAAAAATAAAAATTGTCGCTCATTTTATTTACTTTTTGATAGATGTAAATTGATTTTTTTAACTGTATAGATTTTTTAGTTATTTTTCTTTCATTTTAGTATATTTTAATTTAATAATTTTTGAAGAAGCGAACTAAATTTTTTCATATTTATTATATTAGTTATTGATTTAAAAACCTTTACTTATTTACAATATACTGTTTTTATTTGTTTTATTTTTTTATAAGCTACTAAACCTAAAATTTAATTTTTTATTAATTTTAGATATTTTTTTAATTCGGTTTTTATTTGGTCTGCAATATATTAATATGTTTATTTTTATTTCATTTTCTCTTTTTATTTTTAATTTAATTATAATTTTCATATTTTTTTATAATTTAATATTATTTTTTTATTCATTTTTATTATTTATTCTTTTTTATTAATAATATATTTTTTTATTTTATTGATTTTAAATATATTAATTTTTTGACTTTTTGTTTCTTTTTTTAATATAATATTTTTCGTATTTTTTATCTATAATTTAATTTTATTTAATTTCAGGTTTTTAATTTATTTATTTATACAATATTTACATAATTTTGAATATTTTGATATTTTTTCAATTTTCTAATTTTTAAATTTTTTTTCAAAATAATATTGAATTTCAATTTTAAGTTTTTAACTAAAATTTTATTTTGAAATCATTCTCATTTTTTTTTAATTTAACAGTATTTTTTAATTAATTTTTCGTCTTTATATTTGATCAATTTTAAATTTAATACTTTCCAATTTTTTGTGATTTGAATTTTATTGAATTCTCTGTAATTTAATTTTTTTTTAATAAATTTGTATTTCAATTAAAAGTTTTGACGTAAATTTTATTTGAAAAACGTTTTCCTTTTTTATTTTAATATACATTTTTTTTAAATTAATTTTTCATCTTTATATTTTATTAATATACATATTTCAAATTTTATTGTTTTTAAATTTAATGGTTTTTTGACTTTTTTGTTTTTTCTTTATTTTATATATTCTTATTTTTTATATATAATTAATAATTTTTGAATTTATTTTATATTTTTTCGATGTTTTTTAAATTTTCTTGAAATCAAATTTTTTTTCGGAAATAATTTTGAGTGCCAATTTAAAACTTCCAACTTAAATTTTATTTTAAAATAATTTTCACTTTTTAAAATAAATATTTTTTTTTAATTATAAAAAATTTTTGAATTTATTTAATATATTTTTTGATATTTTTTAACTTTTCTTATATTCAAAATTTATTTTTAATTTTTTATCTTTATATATGTATCATTCATATTTATTAGTTTACATTTAGAAACTTTTTAATGTTTTTTTTGTTAATTTTAATTTTATATTTTTCGTAACTTTTTTCTATTTAATTATTAACTTTATTTAACTATTATTTGTATTTAATTTAGAATTTTTATTTTTCGTATTTTTCATTCTCCCACAATATTTGCACTCTACTGCGTCCAATTAATTAGTGTTTGCTGTCTATTTTCGCACTTTCGCATTCAACTTTGTGATTATACACTCAATTGGATGCACAAAGCCGCAAAAAACAATAACAATAACAACAACAACAGCAATTGAAGTGTGACGTTATAATGGAATAGCTGCGGACTAGAGGTGGCAGTTAATTAACGAGTGTTACAACGTTAATGACTCGCTTTGTTGTTGTTTTTGTATTAGAAAATTTAGTAGCTGAAAAAGCGTGCAATAGATAGCGCAACTACAAAGTTTTGCTATTTTGCTACTTTCCTTTGAAGTTACAATAGAAGCGCTGAGCAATAGTGAATGCGCATAAACTCATATATGTACATATGTATTGTATGTATGTGTATGTATTGCTGTTGTGACCTGTGTCAACAATTGTTCTGTGCGCGCTGCCACCCTAAAAGCCTATCACACTTGCTTGACTTAGGCCATCGACCGACCACCGGCATATTTATAACTTAACGCATTTATGCACATTAGAAGAGTATTTAGTACTTGTACCGGAAATCTCGCTTGGATAAACATACAATTACACACAATGACATACATATGTAGAACGCATGCCACGAACTCCTTTCCTTTCTTTATTTTGCTATTTATGAAACGTGAAGTCGTCGCTAAAATTAAACTTCCGCTGTGAAAAACGCTTCATAAAAGTTCAAATGTATTTGTTAGTGTGTGTGTGTGTGTGTGTCAGCGTTTGCCTGCTCTGCTTACAAAATTTATAAATAACTTCATTCATTAGAGTGAAATTTGTGTTTTATAATGCCCAAGCAAGAACATCAAATGCATTTGTATGCCTCTATATATGTATGTATGTATGTACGTATGTGTGTGTGAGTGTTTTTGTTGTGCACAAAATATGAATGTGAATCAAGTGCGCTGATGATGTCTTCGCAAACGAGCATTGTGCCTTCGCTTGCCATTGTTAATTTGGGATATTAAAGGAGACCGCAATGTAGCTAAGTGAAAAACAAACGAATAAACGAACACACGAGCAAGCTAACGGAATATACTCATAATTTTATGACAATGAATTGACGTGAATTTCCTTATACCCTGCACAACATGTGCAAATTATTTGCAGTAGAGTGTGTGATTTTTGGTTTAGACACACTAGGGTCCAGGGCGCTGGGGTCAAATGCTATAGTAGTAGTGAACAGCACATCGTAAAGAGCTTTTTCATGTCAGAATGTGTTATAAATAAGCTTTTGTATAGATAGGAATGGTTGAATTTTATCGTTTGATTGAATTAATCGATAATTAGCTAAAACTAAAAAAAGTGTTTAAAGAGCCTTTAATGCCAGAAAGTGCTATATATAAGCTTCTATATTCATAAGAATGGTATAATTTTATCTGTTGATATACATAATCGATAATTAGCTAAAACTAAAAAAAAAAATAAGGTTATGTCGGAGCTCATATGTATGTATTATGGAGATGACAAAATTGTTTCGTTTATTGCAATAGTCGATAACTTTCCTTAATTTGAACTGTAAAAAAATTACTTTAACTCAAATTCGATGATTAAACTAAATTAAGCTAAAGTAATTTTTTTAGGTTAACGCATAAAGTTTTAGGAAAATATATGAGCCTTTTTGATAATAATATTATGTAATGAAAATAAAATATTTTTGGAGAAAAATAATATTCTAAATTCAAAAAATTTACAAAAAACCCTGAAAAGCTCTCAAAAAGCACTAAAATTCATACTAATGATAAGTTAAAAGTCCGCATATGAGAGAAACAGGTAAATATTTTTTTAAGTTGAAATAGTTTTTTTTTGTTTTTCGTTTTTTTTTTTAATTTATTTATTTATATTAATTTTTTAAATTTATTTCATTATATTTTTTTTTATAATTTTTTTATTTATTTATATTTTTATTTTCTTTTATGGTGAAATAATTATTTTTGTTTTTATTTTTTTATTTACATAAGATTTTTATACTTATTCCATTAAGTTAATTTTTTTTTATAATGTTTTATATCTACTTTTTTATATAATTTTTATTAAATTAAAAAGTTCATGGCTTTATTGAGATTTTGTTTTTTATATTTTTTTATATATTTTTTTATATATTTTTTTTTTATTATACATATATTTTTTTAATAAATTTCTCAACATACTACTTGTTTTTGAAACTAACAAAATTTTTATTTTTGGTCTACCATTCATTATATTATACGATTTGATTAAAAAACAAATTTTTATTTCAAGTCATTAACACAAAATTAAACAAATTTATTTTAATTATTCAAAAATTTAAAATCGTCAACAAATTTTTTTAATACCTACTTTTTATGATCGCTTAAGATGAAACCTTTATTTTCATTATAAAAACCAGAAAACATTGTTTCAAATGTAAAAACCAAAAATTCTTATTAATTATTTTTTGTCTCTTAACCTACAAATAACTTATCGATAATCGATTAAATTTTATTATTTCTAAGTTTACGGACACATTTTAAGGTATTTCAAATAGATTTTTAAAAACCTTATTTTTCGCATACTTTGCATATTTCAGTTTTTTAATTAATAATTTTGATAATTTTATTGGTAATAAACTTGTCGAGAATCGATTAAATTTTAATATTTATAAATTTGCAAACTATTCAAAAGCATAAATGTATATTCAAAAAGATTGTAGAATTTTATATGTTTCGAAAATTTATTAAAAAAATTTTATTTAATATTTTTGGTAATTTTATTTGTACATTACTTGTCGATAATCGATTAAATTTTAATATTTCTAAATTTACAAACACATTTCAAAAGCATTATATTGTGTGCGTATTCAAATAGATTTTCAAAAATTATGTTTTTCGCAAATTTATTAAATTTTTGTTTATATTTTTGGTCATTTCATTTGTAATCAACTCTTCGATAAACATTTAAATTTTAATATTTGTAAATTTGCACACATTTCAAAAGCATTATTATTCAAAAATATTTTAAAAGTTATATTTTTCGAAAATGTATTTAATTTTTTTAAAAATATTTTTTGTAATTTTATTTGTAAAAAACTTATCGATAATCAATTAAATTTTAATATTTGTAAATTTGCATATATTTTAGATATACATACATATATTTTTAAAGATTTTTCAAAAATTATAAGAATTAATCGATTTTTTCGATTATTTACAGAAACAAAAATTATTATTTTTTTATTTTTATTTTATTACATTTTATTTATTTTTTTTACTTATTTAATCATTTATAACTATTTATTATTTATTCTATTTTTAAAATAAAATTTTATTCATTCTCTAATTATTTGCATATTTGTTTAATATTGAACGATTAATCGATCGACCGACATAAGGGTCACCGATTTGTAAACAAACGGCGATTAAAATCACAATTCTTAGTTACAAAACTCTAAACCTCACTAATACGGCAAACAGATACACTTTTCCTCCACTACACCATACATTACGTGAAGGGCATATAACGCAAGTGTGAATTATAAATGGCACGCAAATAGCGGCGGATGCAAGTGTACGCCTGCACGCATGTACAATAAATATTCAAAAGACATTTTTCAACGCATCTCAACATTTTTCTGCTTTGTTCTATTCATAAACTAGCAGCGTACAACACAAAAAAAAAAAAATAAATAAAAAACGAAAACAAAGCCACATCTAACAATAATACAAATCAAATGACTATAGATTCACTTACGTTTCTTGCCTTTAGCCGCATCGTCGCACACTTGCAGATGCACATCCTCGACACGCACCATCGACGTTTGCGAATTGGTGGACGCGGCGGCGGCTGCTGCTGCCGAGGCCATTGCTGCGTTGCGATGGCGACTCTCCAGCCACGTAGGACGCTGTTGCAGGAAACATTTGCGCCGCTGTGATGATTGTTGCATTTGATGCGTTGCCGTCGGCTGTGCGGTCGCCAAATTTTGTGTTTGCTGCCGCGACACATGTTGCTGTGCACCGCCCGCCTGTGCCTGTGCGGGCGATTGTTTTGATGCTTGCGTTTGCAGTGGCTGCGTTGGCTCCAATGCATGGGCGCGTTGCAAGTGCTGATCGAGTGCGCGTTGCGTGCAGAAACTTTGGCCGCATTGGGCGCATTGGAAGCGCTGTGCGCCGTGCTCTTCGACAATGTGTTGTTGACGTTTTACGCGTCGCGTGAAATGCATCGGGCAGTGGGGACAATTGAATGGCGTCTCCACCGGATGCATGGCAATAATGTGATTGCTATAGTCGAGATTGCTGGTAAACTTGGGGCGTTTGTGACAGAAGCGACAAACCAAATTGACTTTTTGCGAGGATGTGCCAGCGTTGCCGGCATTGCTTGGTTTAGCTGCGATTGTGGCAATTGGTTTTGCTGTTTGCGGTTGCGGATGCGGTTGGATCAATTGTAGTTGCTGCATGGCGGGTTGACGTGCGCGCGTGTGCTGCAACATGCGTACTTGCGGCGTGCCGTGCACTGCTTGCAGTTGTATTTGTTGTTGTGACGGATGTTGTTGTCGTTGTTGGTAGTGCGATGCTGAGGGTGTTGAAGCGCAGCGCGGCGGCCGATTGGCAACCTGCGCGGCGGCTGAGTGTGGCGGTGGTGTGGCGTTGTGCAACTGATAGTGTTGCATGTGGCGCGGAGGCGGCGTCTGATGCATAGTGCGTTGAGCCGAATTCACTGTAGGTGAAGCGATAAATTGTGGATTCAAATTGATGCCGTTCACCTGTACCGTTGACATGTGTGGCAGCGGTTGTCCCGTCATTTGTGGTTGCATGATGACAGCTTGTGGCGCCTGCGACAATTGATATGTGGTCGCCGGCTCAGGTGTGCCGGCGGTTGTGGCGTACAATTGTGGGGTGGCGCCGCTACTGCCGGGTTTGCCGTAATCTTGCGGTATCACAATCATTATTTGTTGCTGCTGTTGTGCTTGTTGTTGGCATGATGGTCGCTGCTGTACTGCGGAGGCAGCGCCTTCAATATAATTCTCGTTCGCATCGACCACCGATGATTTGTTCAACTCGATTGCATGGCGATGCTGTTGTTGTTGTTGGTGGTGATGGCCATGTTGCTGCGCTGTACCAGCCAAATGCGGCGACATACCGGTGGTGGCAATCAAATTGGGCTGATACAAATCGCTGGCGCTAATGTAGTAGGTGGTGGTGCCACCGCCGGCGGCTGGCGCCTCGATGATGGCCGGCGAGAGGCCGGTGAGATCGGCGCTGGACGCCCATTGGATTTCTTGTCCGCTGCCGAGGCCGTGGGCGTACAGGTTCACACCAACGCCCAGATTTTGTATTGGCTGTATGGCGTTGGCCGCTTGTGCCAGTTGCAGTTGCGCCGCCTCGTAAGCGCAGCTGGGCGGCAAGGTGATGTAGTGTTGTTTCTGTTGTTGGCCGGCTTGTGTGTGCGCGTGAGCTTGTGCGTGTTGTTGCTTGGGCGTGGCAAGCACAGTTTGGTGAATGATTTGTGTACGTTGCTGTTGTTGTTGTTTGCGTTGCTGCTCCAACGCCTGTTGTTGTTGTTGCTGTTGTCGCTGCCGTTCACGTTGTTGTTCCAACAGCTGTTGTTGCTGCTGCTGCTGTTGGTGTCGCCGTTGTTGCTCCAACAATTGTTGCTGCATTAGCTGTTCCTGTTGTTGTTGCTCCAACAATTTCTGCTGCATCAGATGCTCTTGTTGTTGCTGCTGTTGCTGCAGCAGCTGCTGTTGTTTGAGTAACTCTTCCTCACGTTGCTGTTGCAGGAGTAGCTCAGCCTGCGGCAGCTGTTGTTGTTGCGCCATTTGTCGTTGTTGAATTAGTTGCTGCGACGGCGCACCATCTGCTGGCAGCATTTGCTGCTGCAACGCATGCTGGTGTTGTTGTTGTTGTTGCGGCTGCGGTACTACATGTTGCTGCTGCCGTCGGTGTTGCTGTTTCTTCTGCACCGCTGCATCCTGCGCTTTATCCTCTTGCGCCTGCGCGCGCGCACGTTGCTCCACCACTCGCTCTGTCTCCTGGATGTCATTCAGCAGCTGCGCGAACGCCGCGCTATCTACTGAATACTCCTTCGTAGAGCCATCGTCTGCACCACACTCTGCGGGTAAGTCCGTTGCAGGCGCATGCACCTGCACACCGTTGTTAGTCTCGTTGACGCAGGCGTTCATGTCAGTGCCCATATACTGTAGAGTATCCGCCTTTGCAACGCCCACCTTGCAATTAGTCGCCTCCTCAAGAGACACCGCCGCTAATGCGTGCATCTCTAAGTCACGCGGGCTTTGCTCATTTTGGCTGCTTGCCGGACTGGCTGACGCATTGTTGGCAGCTGCTCCCACCAACTCAATGTTCTCAAAGCAGGGTATATCATTTTGGAAGCCGATCAACTCCGACTGTGTACTGTCTTCCGTGAAGCATTCACCGTATTTATTGCCATATTGCTTGCCATAACCAGCAGCGGCACCCTGCGCTTGCTTCGTCGACTGCTGCTGATGTGTCGGTGGACCGACGGACATCGGCGCCGATAGTGGTGATGGCTCTGACATTTGTCCACTGCTTACGCTTGCCGGTTCCATATGCATGTGTTGGACGTAAGGGCTGGAGGCCACCGACAAGCTGCCACCACCGCCGGCCATGCTGCTGCTGCCTACACTGCCGACGCCTCCGAGCGGACTTTCGGCATACATGCTGTGTGTAGGCGTGGTTGGTGGCTCGGAGAGTGGCGAGTACACGGATTGTGCGAAAAAGTCATCGGCACTGGACGAGACTGGCGTGTAAATGTGTTGATCCTGCATTTCGTTAAGTATACCACTTAGTGTGTTCTCCACATCCTGCATCTCACTCAAGTTTGTTTCGCTTAGCAGCTGTGTATGTTGCTGTGTTGCAACTGTCTCGGCCTCAGCTTCAGCGAGTAATGCAGCGGTCACTTCGCCGGCTGGTAAGGTGGCTTGCAATTCGTTGGCTTGCGGCGCTTCGGACTCATCAGCGAACTCAGGCGCGAATTCACTTATGAATTCATGCAATTTTGCATCAGTCAAAGTTTCCGTGGACGCTGGGGTCTGTGTTGAAATTGTTGGTACGGCGCAGCTCGAATATAAAGCATTGTTGTTCGATAGACATTCTACGCGCCGATTCGGACTTGACCCAGTACCGTCGCTGAAACCCATAAAATCACTTTGCTCGCTCTCATACTGGCTGCTGCCGCAAGCATAGCCGCTGTAAGGCATGAGTTGTGCCTTAGTGGCATCGGCTTGGAACTGCGCTGCTTGTGCGTTAACTTTCGAAATTTGGCCTTCGTTAGCTGACTGCATGTCGCTGGCATGCGGTAGTTCAGTCGATGTTATGGAACCTTCAGACACACCATCTCTATTACTGTGCATGTTATTATTTTCCTTGGCTTGTGCAGGCTCTCTGGCATCAACTTTTTTATGGCCGAGCTCAGCTGTTTCTGCCATCTCTGTCTCTTGGGAACTCGTCGTCAGTTTTTCTGTCAAAGCTGACACTTTAGACGTCTCAGTTGCCGTTGCGGTGTCGGATAAGGTCGCTTTGATTGGTGTTTTCTGCACGTTTGATGTTTTCAGGAATTTCTTTTGGAAATCGGCAGAAAGTATAGAGAGCGGTACGCGCACTATTAGCTGATTACGTAAGAGAACGGACACTGGCTGGGTGTTTGCGCTTGAAGCTGATGATGGCGTTGTGAGCGTTGTCGTCTTTGCCATCACAGGTGACGATGAAGATTTTGTGGGTGACTCTATAATATCCGATTTCACTGGAGAGGTAAACAACGAAGACTTTGTTGTGTTGGACATAAGTGTAGAAAAGGTCTTTAGAGACATTGAGGTGGCAGGCGCAGCTTTAGTTGGCGTCAACTTAACGGCAGAAATTGACGGCTTATCAGTAGTTGAGGCTTCAGCGGTATTCACTGGTTCACTTTGAGTTAATGTGAGCGCTGGTAAAACGGGTGGGAAAGACACTATTTGGCTGGGCAAAGTCATGCCCGAGCTTGAGCCGACCGACGTGCCAGATGTAGAGGTCATTGCGACGCTCTTCTTATTCTTATCACAATTTTCTTTGGTGGACTCACCACAAGTATTGACGTTCAATATATTTACATTATCTATTACCATTTTGCCCTTATTTTGGCTGATAAGTTGTGGCGGTAGGGTGGTGTTGTCTGGTTTGTGTATCACATTTGGCGCGTGCTCGTCCTCCGTTGTGGCTGCGTCATCAGTCAAGTTGCAGTTTTCGCGACAGCACGAGCGTTTTGGACGGAAGCGACGTCGCTTTTGAGATTCACTGCTCGGTACCTCTACATTCTGTGGCTTGGACAAGCTGCCAACGACATGATAACGCGCTGCTGTCAGTGGGCGTGGCAAAGCGCATTGAGAATTCGGCGTAAGGCTTGTTTTATCAGAAGTTTGTTTGGTGGCGCACGAGTCACACGCTTCCGGAAGTTTCTCTTGGACTAACTTCAAAATAATGGGCATCACTTTGCCGTCGGTGGCATTGTCACGTCGTTTCGTTTCCTCTAATAATTTTCGTCGCTTCTTAATACGTTTGCTGCGTCGCTCTATGCAAATTCCGCCTGCGGTTGTCGTGTTACTATCTCCATCTGTGCTGTAAGCCGTCTCAGTTAGGTATAATTCAGTCTTTTGGGTTTCGGTGGGCATCACAAACGGTGTTGGTTCGCTTGGTGTGGGCGGTAGTAGTTGATCTTCTACAATATCCATAGAAGTTTCTTTCTGTAGGCTTTCCTTCATTTCGGCTTTGGTGCGCCAAGGTGAGCGCGTAGATTGTGAGCCTTCGTTTTCATCGGCTGCTAGTTTACGTTTGAGCACTAAGCGTGCATTGGACACGTCTTCAGTTGCGTCCGTGACTTTTAATGCTATGTATTCTTTGTCTATTAGCGGATCTGTGTGAACATCTGTTTCGTTCGTGTGTTGCATTGCAACTGTTGCGGCTGATGCCGTCATAGACTTTGTCACCTCTTCGTACAACTCAGTGGCTTCTAAGCGCCGTAAGCGTACAAAACATGAGGGTAGCCGTGTCACCGACTCAGCCTTATCTACGTCAACAACACAATCGGTTGACGCACTCTCTGTGCGTGAGTGTTTATCGAAACAAGGGTGGCGAGAGCGTGCACGCCATTTAAGTCGTCGACGACCACGACGCGCTGTCGCATAATAGGAGAATGTTGGTTGTGTTGGTAGCGTCATAGAGTCAGCGCCTTCCGCTATACTACTAGTGTCAATATCGTTGCTGGCCGTCGCCACTGTGGTTGCCTCATCATCGAGCAGAGCGGTCGCGCGCTCAGACGTTAGTTTTGTAAGGCTACGTCGTACTTGCTTCTTCTTGTAATGTATAGCGGTGAAAGCCGCCGCGGCGGCCGATGTAGAGGCAGGCGAGTTGGCGAGCAAGTGGACGATGGGTCCCTTCAGTGTACGTCGCAGCTTGTGCTGCATGTGGCGACGTGCGAGCGAACGACATTTCGGCGAGGTGCTGTAAGCTTTAAGCGCAGCTTTCGTTATGAAAGCGGATACCGCGCTCTCCGAGTTGGGATCTATTGCGGTTGCGGTTTCTAGTAGTTCGGTTTCTGCTGAGAACACAGTGGTAATAGTTTCAATGTTGTCTTTGTGCTCAGCTGTTGTTGGTCTTGGCTGTTCAACTGTTGCCATTAGCGTTTCAACGCCTTCATCATCACCATTACCATCAGCGTCTACGGTAACAGACACATTTTCAGCAGCCAAACGTTCATCAGTTTGCAAATGATGCTTACCGCCAACACCGCAGCCGTCGTCCTGTACATTACTCAGACTCGAAGTGCGATTCAAGCTTGAATTTAAAGTGTTGCCAGCAACTCCCTTATTATTAGCCCCAACTACCGCCGACGTCGCCGCCTTGCTTGCATCAGTTTCACTGGCAATTATCTGCAAAGCAGCCGCACCATCTTTCACAGCCTCGTTGTTGCACGTCGTCGTATTCGTCGTTGTTGCCGGCAAAATTGGCAAATTACTAATCTCGGACGCTTCCACTGTTTGTTTACTGCTTTGTACATCATTCGTCGGTGCTTTAGTTAACTCTACCGCCGCCGTCACCGCCACCGCCACCGCTGCCGCCGCCGCTGTAGTCGCGCTCGTTTCGGCATTATTAGCAATTGTTGGTGTTTTTGTGACCGCTTGACCGCTAATCGGTTTCTGTTGCACCGACGATGTGTCGACGTCCATTGGTGTTGCCTTAGCAGTGTTAACAACAACAGCTGGTTGTAACAAATCGACGACGTGGTCGTCGTCTACCTTGTTGTGCCGCGTTGAACTCGAAATTTCAGTCAGAGGCTCATCTGTGATAGCTTTAACAACATTGCCGCCGCAATCACCGCCACAACGCGCTATTAACGTGTCCGCATCACATGAGATCGCCGCCACCGCCTCCGTCTCTATCACCCCTTTAGTCGTCGCTGTGTACGAGTGGGCGTGTCGCGTATCCATAAATACTGCTGCTGACGCGATTTCCGCTTCTGTTTCTCGTTCTCCTTCGCGTACACATTCGCCAACATCGTCTCGTATCCGTTCCCGCTCCCTTGCACGTTTCTCGCGTTGCACACAATTTTCGGCATGCTTTGGCTCGCCGCTCGAGTACGTCGGAGATGGAGTTGGAGACGCGCATAGCGACGCCGTTTTGGCTATGGCCTCCACAGACTGGTCGGCGTCGGTCGGCATTTCGTCGTCTGTCCGCGCCAATGCCTCATTTTTCACCTCATCGTCATCATCATCATCAACGTCATTAACAGCGGCAAGACAATCATCTGCTCGCGCCTCATCTTTCAACCGTGCGGCCAAGGATAATTCATCCTCATTGCTTGCTTGCTGGCAACTAATCGGCCTTTTGCGCGCCGATCGCGTTCGCATCAACACAGTCGTTGGATTTGTTGGTGAGGCTGTTCTCTTGTTGGCTTTTGTACGTTCCGCCGCCGTTGTGGGCTTAAAAATAATATGCGTTGCCAGCAGTGACTCTTGATCGACGCTTCGACCGCCACGCCGCCTATTTACATCACGTCCCAGAGCCGCTTCAACATCCAACGTCGTCAAATCATTGTTTGGCACTTTCGTTTTGGGCTTTGTTGGTTCAACGCCCAGTAATGGCTTTTGTATCGCGCAAGGGGAGGACGTTCGTACCGTA
Organism: Bactrocera neohumeralis; assembly: GCF_024586455.1. NCBI lineage: Eukaryota > Metazoa > Arthropoda > Insecta > Diptera > Tephritidae > Bactrocera > Bactrocera neohumeralis. Next base: position 15,229,228 of record NC_065919.1, on the reverse strand, counting down.
GCTATTGTGGTTGTTGCTGTAGTTGTTGCGGCGATTGCTGTCTTCTCTGCAGCAGACAACTTGAACGTCTCACTGCTGTTGCCATTACCGCTCAGACTCGTCGTCGTATTATTAGCCGCATTGCCGGTATGGCCGGGTTTGGCAGCATTGGCCGCATTAACGTTGAGTTCCAGCCCCGTACGCGGAGATTTGCTGTAGTTATCGTTAATTAAATCGTTGCCAATGTCCAACACCGGTGGCAGATTCACGCTCAACGCGGTCTCCAGCTCGTCTGTGGTTTGCGTCTCCTGGTTGCGCCGGCTTTGGCAATTATTTGGCTTCGATTTCGTCTGCGGAGGCAGCGCGGTCGGCTGTTCCTCCGTTTGCTCGGCCGCCACTCGCGCCAACAGCTCTTCATATTCCCAACACTGGGTTTTGTCGAAAAGCGAACGCAATCTGATTTGTACCTTGAGGCATTTACGACGAAACTTGTGGATAATGTAGAATTGCGCGCTACATTTCGAGCAGATACGCTGTGGCAGTCCATCATTGGATTTTATCTGGAAGAGGTGAGCAAAAAAAAAACAAGACATAAGAAATAATAAATAAACGAGTGTATATTAAAGAAATTGTTGCTTATTAATGTTCAGTTTGCTCAAAATGTGAATGCATCAACTCTATACAACAAATGTACAGTGTGTTTTTGTTTAAGGATCGCGAGCACTTTGCTATCGGCTGTGTTCGCTCGCTCGTTCGAAGGTGTTGAAAATCGCTAAATATTCGTATAATAAAAGAATACCCGGCAACACCCAGTTTGGCAGTGCGGTTCTTGTTGATGTTGATGCTGATGCTGCATTTGTTGTTGTTGTTGTTATTTGGCGAAGAGGGCACAGCGTGTAAACAAATGACGTCAAATGCCGACTGCCGAAACAATTATGCCCCGTCGCGAGTTCTTCCACATAATGCCATGCCCCCGTGCCATGGCCTGTCTGGCCATGAGTACTTGCCGCTGCTGATCTTCTATAGTAATTTAGTAGCTCCGATTTTTGTTGTTGCTCTTTGATTTCAATATGTTTTGTTTTTGAATTTTTGCCGGCCACATTTGCATACCTTTCGAGAAGTAGTTATACGGTTTAATGCAGGTTTATGGTAATGGCGTGCCATTTTTACATCATCACTACCTACATACACACGCTCACATGTACGTATGTGCATACATTAGTGTTTATTTGCATATGTATGTATATGACAATGGTTCATTGCTTTGGTTGACCACAAATGTGACAACGAAATTGAAAACTAACTGGAAGCATGTCAAATCGTGCAGAACCAGAAGCTCGGCACGGTCTAAAATGTATGTATTTGAGGCAGTGAAGAGTCCAGACACACATTCAAACGTATGCACACTCAGTTGTAGTTAAATTTAAATTGCCTTTCACATCTGTCTTTGAAATTGTCTTGCAATGAATTCCAACCTAACCTAAAAGCCGCGCTTTCATTGAGTAAGAAGAGCGCAGCCTCTTCCGAAATATTTGTAGCGAAGCATGAAATTTTGTTTTGTCCATGTTCTTAATCAATTTTTGCACGCTTAGTATTATTATTAATTAAAAAATTACCAAAATCATGTGGAAATCGGTTTTGATTTGTATGGCAAGATAGTTGGTTATATAACAGCACGTCTTTCAGACGGAAGTGAATCGCATGCAAAACATGTGTACGGTGATAGATCTGGCAAAATATTATAATGAGTTAATTTCCAAATAGGAAATTGTTATTCGGCACGGACGAAGGCGCTCAGAGCTACATTATCTTCAGTGGAGTACTGAAAGGCTCGGTTTTAGGCCCACTACTATGGAACCTGATGTACGACGGGGCGCTAAGGATACCGCCGATGGCTTGCTACGATGATTCTAGAGCTGGCTGCGCAGAAAACAGTAGTCTTGCTCATAAGCTCCAGGAAAATTGAAGAAAAGATATCGCTCACCATAGGAGAATGTGAGAACACTTCACAGCCACAGTCGAAGTACCTTGGTGTAGTAGTGGACACAAGACTCAAATTCAAGGAGCACGTGGAAAATACGACATGTAAAGCAAATTTCACCAGGCACCGATTGACATCCAGAGAGATGAATTCGTGCGAATATATAACTTATCAGCGACGTCTACGCAGCAAAAAGAGAGGAGAGAATCAAAAGCAGCGCAATGTGACAGCAACGGTGCCAAACTTCATGCAAAGCACGATGGACCCACAGACAGATTCCGGATATACATTCGTGAATAGATAGACAACATGGAGAATTGGATTGCCACCAGACTCAAATACTCACTGGTCATAGGTGCTTTAGAAGCTCTAGAAGACTCTGAAAACGTACTCGTATCATTGCCCTCGATTTTCAAGTATAAGGGAAAAGCTGAAAACCACACATGGAAGTAGTTTCACGGTGGAAAATTTGCACTGCACTTATGTGCGGGTTCTCTTGAAAATGAAAAGCTATCAGCGAAATCACTCTTCACAGCTATAATGTGATTTTAATACCCACAAACTGGTTGGAGGGTTCGACTTCAGACCGCAAAAAAATTATATGTCGTTAATATCTGATCTTAAAATGCAAGATCGGTTAGGAGATCACTCAAATTTTTATAATTGGAACCCTTAATCACAAAGATCTCAAAAAAGCACAGTAACACAGCTGTTCAAACAATCCTTAGACCTCCTCAAGGTATTAGAAGGAAAAAATGGATACAAAAGTTCCTACGCGGCTCAAAATATTGGTTAAATTAATGAAAAATGTTAAACTCAGCAGCCGTGCTTAAATTTTTATAAAGAGGTCAAAGAATTTAGGAATATCGTTCAGTTCTAGATCATTAAAACGCTGCAAGTTTTTCGAAGCGCTTCAGAATGTCAACGAACTAGGCAAACCGGTAATACTTATAGACTATATAGACTATATAGAAAAACTTAAAACGAAAATATTGGAAGGACCATATTTTTTCTTCCCTCAAAAAGTGGAGCCATACGCCAAGAACACCAAAAGTACAGATAGAGTTTATGTCTCAGAAACGTATCCACAAAAAAAAGTTTAAGGTAGCGAGACAATCTAAAAGCATTCGAGTTCGCTAAAAAGACCTAAAAAGACGAATCTCAAACCAGAAAAGAGGCCAAAAGTATAGAGTTTGTGTCCCAAACATGAATTCACCACAAAAAGCTTGAGGTCGCGGCAGGACAATTTAAAAACATTCAATTTCGAATTCGAACTAAATATTCACAGGAGGAATAAAGACATAGGACGAAGATAAGAGTAAGAAATTTTATAAGGAAAAAAGAACTATATGGGATTAAACAGCGAAAAGCACCTAAAAAGTAGAATCTCAGTCCAAATAATAGGCTTTTTTAGGTCTCGGTACATTCTAAAAGCATTCCGACTCTCTAGTTTCTGGAAAAAGGCTCTAAAATTTCTCCTCACGCGAGCAGTCTAGAAACAAGCCTCAACCACCAATAAGAAAACAAAGGTTTATAAACGGCACCTAAGGTATAAAAGCACTTTGTATGGAAATCATGTGAGAGTCGCTGTATTAGCAAACTCTTCTACAGGTTTTAGTTGGCCAGCATAACAAATAAGCCGGGCTCTACACTGGTTACAAGCAAAACTAAGCGGATGCGAGCAAAAGAGTGATACCGAGAATTTATTTCAATTCTTGAGAATTGTTTGGAAATCTAAGAAACTGACTGAACTACGAAGATCTTCAAACCTCAACCGGATGTAAGCTAACCTCAAACTCTGTATAACTAAGTGGTCGCTAATTAGCAGGTTTTCATAATTGTTAGTGTTATTGCAAACAAAGGCCAGCAAAACAGCTGGAGACAACCACTAAACTGCAAAAGATCACACATGTCAAATAAAATTTAAACACGAGTAATCAAGGATAATACTTTTGAACTTCATGCAAGTGATTAAGCGCTGATGCTTAACAATCTAATCCGCTTAAACCACGCATTACTTAATGGTTGAATGCATTTTTAAATTGCTGTTGTTGTTGTTGTTGGCTAACTGCAAACGCAGGACATTTCGTGGACTGCACACGCAACCAACTGCGCAAAGCAAGCAGGCTAACTGAAAGCTTAGCTGCAACCAACCGCAGGTGGCACAGAGAGAGAGAAAGAGAGAGAGAGAGAGAGAGAGAGAGAGGGAGTGCTGAAATGTAGGTAAGTGGAGCGGAGAGTGGGATAACACGCACAGCTGGTTGTCACATTGAATTGGCCGCAATCAAGTAGCGCCGTTGATCCTGCTGCTATTTGTCCTTTTAAATTGTTTAACAGCTGTAGTTAAATAAAACTAATTGACCATGATTATTTAAACAGGCAGGCACGTATACACATACATATATACACACATACACACATACATACAAAAATACATGCATATTTATTTAGATAAGCCTACAATGCATGTTCCTTAAGTTGGCGACTCTCACGTGCGACTTAGCAAATCAACAAGAAGAGGATATAAAGGATATATTTGATTATATGTATACACATACATATATTTGTGTGTGTATAAGCATGCGTTTTTGAAGGAAAGCGTTTAGTAATAGGCTAGACTGCTTGACCAGCATTGTATGGCAGGAGTTAGCCATGCGAAAAATATTATATTTTTAATTTACGCACAAGTCGTTAGGGCGTTGAAACTCTTTTATACCCTAAACGCGGTATAATAAGTTTGCCATTTAGTTGCTCAGTTTTTGAGATATCGAACTGAAATTTTGTATACGTGCTTTTTTCACCAAGACGCTACTCATTTGTAGTAATCGCTGATAACGCACCACTATAGCATATAGCTGTCATACAAACTGATTGATCAAAATCGAGTTTTTATATGACAAATTTTTTATTTGAGTAATTATCTGCACGAAATTTGGTATAGTTGACTCACTACGATAGCGCTGCAAATCAACGAAAAATTTTTTTAGATCGGATCACTTTATCATATAGCTGCCATATAAGCTGGTCGTTCAAAATCGAGTGCTTGTATAGAAAAAAATTTTAGCTGACAATTTATATTCACGAAATTAGGCATAGATTATTCTATAAGGCAGTGCTACAAGCCTTGAAAAAATTTTTCAGATTGGACCACTCTAGCATATAGCTGCCATATAAACTGATCGTTCAAAATCAAGATAAAGATATTTTTATTAACTTTTATGCTATAAGAAATGCAACTGTGAAGGGTATTGTCGCTTCGCTGCAGTCGATGATGACGTTTTTACTTGTTTTTTCGTTTTCGTTTTCGTTTATTTTTTATTTAGTTTTTTTGAGGTTATGTTTTTGCCCTCACTCATTTTTATGGACTTGTAAGCGAGCTATAAAGCGTGCATAATTTTTAATAATAGCTGAAATGAAAAATATGAAAGCAATCAGCGGGGAGGTGATCGTTTATAGAACAAATACGCACACTAACACACACACGCGCATTCATATGTACATAAATGTGATGTAATCAGGCGATTGATTGTTCTACTTGTTGTTAATTGGGCTGATCTCTTAACACCAGCGATTAGCAAACAAAGCACGCACACTATACCCTCCGAGAACTCACAAAAAAAAAACGACCGAAAAAAGAGGGTACGAAAACCGTTGCGGTAGAGGTACGAGTCTCGAAGCAGAGGAAGTGGCTGAAGAAGCAACCACACACAACCAACCACCTGTTTATTATTCAAAACACTGTATTGTATGTCAATTAGGCGATGTCAGTTCAGAGCGTTTTCAACAAGTAATTGACAACATTGTTGGAACACGAGTAAACCGCCTATCCTCCCCTGGACTGGTTAAGCGCATAATGCTTAAGTATAGTAAGTAGAGTGCTCGAGCACATCCTTGCTATTGTATTAAATAAAATTAGTTCACTTGCACACACATATGTATATATTATATATAAACACATATATATATTATATATACATACATATTATATATATAGATATACAAATATATATATTGAATACAGCAAACCACACAAGGAACTCAAAATTGCTGCAATTTCATTGGTGGAAGGTAGAAACGATCTAGTAGCGCTTCGGTGACTCATTAAGGGGGGCCGCGGTACGAACAGAGCTATTTGAGAACAAAGGTAAGCGTTGAGAGCACAATGTTAAGAGCCTTTGCGGCGCTGCCAGAGTGAATTTGATGGTTGTGCAAAAGTTAAAATGAAATACAACAAAAATGAAGGTAAGAAAACAACAAAAATAGAAGTAAAAAGTACACAAAAAAAAACAATAAAAAAAATAAAAAACTTACGAAATAGCGCAAAAATAGTTTGAAGTCTACGACAGTTAACGCTAAGACACACACACAAACACAGATAAATGAGCACACACACATACGCTCACAAATACATATGTATATACATATGCACATATACATATGTATATGTATATACATGAAATGTCTATGCGCTGAAATGTAATGCCAAACCACTGAGGCATGGCTAATTTGGATTATATAGGGGTTCATCTAATTGTTATTACTCAAGTGAGCGGACGTCGCACAACAGCCTAAACTGCTGCTAATATATACTATGTACACATGTACACGGTAGTGCAACTATGCAAGATAAGTCAGCATTAAATATGTAGCAAAAGAGGCAGTCAGGAGCAGTCTGAACCACAAAAAGCCACCTGCTCGAATAGTTGAATGAAAAAAACAACGAAATTTTCAACAGAATTGTTTCAAAACCAACTAACCATTAGAGCATGTTATTTATTTTTCCTTACTCTGGCTTGTCGATGTTGAGCTGCGGGCGTTTTGTGTCACGAAACTTGTGCTGTGCGCCCTAAAATATGCGTCGTGAAGCGACTTCCTCTTCTGCATGAAGGGGTTTTTGTGGGAGAAGAATTGTTAAAAATGCACACAAGTGCTGAGAAATTTTTAAAATTGAAGCAGAAAATATTTAAAATTTGCTAAAGGTTTTAAAAATAGAAATAGAAAATATTTAAAATTTGTTGGAAGTACAATTTTATTAAAAAACTTAAAAAAATATACGGAAATAGTTTGAAAAAATATATTTACTTTTTGGAAGAAATTTTAATTGTTAAATAATGATTAAAAAAATTCACAATAACTGATTTTGAAGTCAATATTTATTGAAATATTATATAATAAATACTTAATGTAAAATTTGGAAATACATATCGTCACCTAAAATGCAAAATAACGTAACAACATTTTCGAAAATTTACAGTGGCATGAATGTAACACAAAATAAAATGGAAAAAGAGGGGAAAACAAATTTAATATTGGTTAAAACTGGTTCATATATTAGCGCAGAATCTGGAAATGTTGGACATATGTAATATTATGTATGCAATTTGAAGTAGTGATTCAAGCGTAATCAATAAGACACGTTATTTTGCATTTCAGGTGACGATATATAGGATCAGTCAAGTCTTTGTATGGAAAACTTTTTTATTTTACAAGATATCTTCATGAAATTTGGCATGGATTCTTTTTTAAGAACATGCTACAACTTCCGAAAAAATTGTTCTGATCGGACGATTACAACATAGAGTTGCCAAACAAACTGATCGGTCAATATCAAATCTTTGTGTGGAAAACTTTTTTTATTTTTTAAGATATCTTCATGAAATTTGGCACAAATTATTAACTAAGACAATGCCACAATCTCCGAATAAATTGTTCAGATCAAGCGTCTATAACATATAGCTGCCATACAAATTTACCGATCAAAATCTAGTTTATATATGGAAAATATTTTTATTTTACAAGATATTTTCATAAAATTTTGCAAGATTTTTTTTTAAGGACACACATATTTTTCGAAAGTATTGTTCAGATCGAACGACTATAACATATAGTTGCCATACAAACGAATCGATCAAAATCAAGTTTTTGTAAGGAAAACTGTTTTATTTGTTAAGATGCATTCACGAAATTTGGCAAGAATTATTAAACAAGGCAATGCTACATTCTCCAACCAAATTATTGAGATCGAACGAGTATAACATATAGCTGCCAAACAAACTGACCGATTAAAATCAAGTCTTTCTATGGAAACCTTTTTATTTGTGAAGAATATTTTAGCCCAACGTGCTTTTTTTTGTTTTATTTTTATTTTTTATTTAATTTACCATTTTTATGTAACAAAAAATTCCTTAAAAAATATCAAAATTGAATATTCTAATATCAAAATTGCAATAAGCTTAATAAGCACGACTATGTATCTTCAACAAATGCATTTCAATCTAGTTTTTAAAAATAGCATTTCTACTTTTCTACATACATATGTACATATGTAGGTATGTATGTATGTATGCAACAATAGCAACAATGTTGATCGACAATTAAACCGCAAATAGATTACACTTGCTACAGTGTTGCAATTTCGCAACGAATGCGGCTGAGAAACCAGTGTGGACACTATCGTAGGTATTTATTTGCGTCTGTGCGTACGCACATATGTAACACTAGTTTTAAACTAGTTAATCCTCTGATTTGACTGCGCACATATGCGAAAACAAAGCCAAGAACCAATAGATACTAACAATAAATAGCGCTTAAATGAAATGCCAAATTGAACATTGCTCGGCACACGCATGCACGCAATTGCACACACACACACGCATATTTGTATTTTTTTTTTTTTGTATTTGAGTATATAAATTTGTATTACTGCATTCCAACTGCTCCATTATCGCAACGCATAAGCAAGCGCAAATGGACCGCAGTGACGCTGGCAGGCAGCGGCAGAGGCAGCAGCGACAATTTCAGCATTTTATGCATTTCGGCAGATAACAACACCAACAACAAAGACAACTGCAACCCGCGCACCCCCTTCACCCCCTTCACCACATCAACGTTTTATTGTTTTATTTTGTGCTGCGGCGTGCATGTGTTTGTGTGGCGCAGAGCACCTTCTGGCGCATCCATTCACCTCACCGGCTCCGAGGTGCCCAAGCAAGCGCCGAAGCAGCAAGTGCCGATGCACTTTTGTTTGTTGTCATAGTTGTTGCTTTGTTCTGTGCACACACACAGCCAGTTGGGCAATTGTGACTGTCAATTTAATTCATACACATATGCCCACATGCATGCATGTGTGTGTGTGTGCGTGTGCATGCAAGCCGCATATGAACGGAAATGACGGTCATACCTTTTGTCGCCCTCGTTCGTGCGCGCAATTGTACTGCTGCTCAACTCGCTACACTATTTCGTATGTACCGCAATGCATTTGCATAAATGACAAGCCGACGGGAATTACGAGTATCACAGCGCTCGCAACGCAAGTTTGTAAGTCAGCTTGGTCAAGTTTATACCCCACAGTAGGTGAGCGCATGTGAAATACACAAGTTTTGTATTATTGAAAAATTATGATATTTTGTATAAAAAAATTAGAAACTTTTTTACAACAACAAAAAACATTTTTTCCAAAAAAAAAAATGTGAAACTTTTTCTAAAAACGAAAAAAAAAAAAAAATTTTTAAATTTAAAAAAAAAAAAAATTTTAAATTTTTAAATTTTTTTAAATTTAAAAAAATTTTTTTAAAACAAAAAAAGACAAATGAGAAACTTTCAAAAAAAAATTAAAAACCTTTAGTTAAAGAGATATTTATTAATGAGAAGAAGAACTCGTCTTTTGTTGCTATGTATAAGAATTCATTTGAATGAAGTTAGGTTATGTAGAAAAAAAACTAGAAACTATGTTCAAAATTGTCTCCACATAGTGGGTGAGAGTTTGGGAGACTTAAAGGGTACACGGGTTTTCTCGGTTAAAAACAGTATTTTTTCAACAATTTCTTTCCCAAATATAAAATGAAATTTTTTACTAGAATTTTTCATTGCTACAAACATACACGACTAACAAAGAAATTCTGAAATTTTTGTAAAAAAAAATATTTTAAATTCGGCCGTTCAGAAGCCATTTCCGGTGACCCCTCGGAAAAAGATGCGCCCGCGTTGGTAGGATAACTTCTTACAAGATCATCTAAAGTGAAAAAATGCGTGTTTTAGTTACAACCTTAACTTAGAACTTGGAAGAAGGTAAAGAAAACTGAAAAATGGATTTTTACAAAAAAAATGAAAATTATAGTGAAAAATGTGTGACATTTTTTAATAGTTATAATCGAAAAAAAACCTTCGTTAAAGTCTTTAAGAATTGTAGCTCAAAGATCTGTATAAAACTACATGAATATCGGTTGAGTAGTTCTCGGCGCCTCGAACGCACAAGTTCTCAAGGCTGTATCTCCGAAACTGTTACTCGGATCAACTTGAAAATTTAGGACAATATTCTAGAGGTGTTTTAGAATACCAAGACAGTAAATTTTTTTTTTGAAACCCGTAAGCCCATGTAACCCCTTAATAACATTTGAAAATGATAAATATTAAATAATTTTAGAAATATTTGAGCAGTATAAAAGAAAAAGAAGAGACTATAAATTTTAAAACAAAATAATTTGCGAAAATTCTGAAAAATTGTGTAAAAAATCAATAGCATTTAAAAACGAAAAAATTTTAGAAGGTCGAAAATAAATCGAAAGTTACAAAAAATGCGACCAAATTGAAAAACAAAAAATTATTTAATTCTATTTATATTTTATTTATAAAAATTTCGCATTTACGTTAAAAATTTTAAATTAGAAATATTACAAAAACAAATATTTATATAAAAATATATTTATTATAATATTTAAAAATATTTAAAATATTTTCTGAACTGAAAAATATGTAAAATAAAAAAAAATATTATCTCATACTTTAATTAAAACGAAAATTACTTAAATATTTTATAGCATTTGAAATTTGGCAGTATTACAATAATACATACTTACGTATGTATGCTTTTTTTCCTCATTTCTCTCAAAACCTCCCAGAAACAGACTTATTACAATGATTGGCATTTTTCAGCTGTTTCTTGTGTCAAAAATATGACAGTTGAGCAATCACACACACACGCACGTAGAAAGTTGTGAATTCCATGAAATTATTTTATTGAGTTGTGAGTAACTGTTATGCTTTAAGTAAAATTTTGTTGCATACCCACGAATTCCGGAAAACAATTCTACAATTCACACGCTCACATACATAAGTGTGGCAATGCGTGTGGGGTATACGAGCGAAGATGCACGAATACGCAATGGAAATCTCACACATTACACATTTCTTACTCTTATTGTAACGAGTATTTTTAATACTTACTTACTTACATACTTGCTCACTCTCATGCTGCTACACTTCAATTATTGGCAGACAGGCGAGCGGAGCAGCGCCAACAGCAAGCAGCGAGCAGGTATCTAAATATTTAGTTGATCGCAATGTTTGTTTTTGAGACATTACCTGTTGGACAATGCTGTCTTGATTTCGATGCTGCAGATCCAGCTCTATCTACATTTCTGGTACGCATGTTTGTTTGTGTGTGTGTGTGTGTGTGAACGGACAAGTGATGCAGCGCAATGTTGCCGCATAGACACGGTATTATTTCAAATTTCATTCTTTTGCTGGATTACAATGCTTTTCGTGTTGATTTTGACTGTTTTTATTTTTAATTATAGCAGAGATGTCAGCATGCCAGCATGTGTGTGTGTGCTTGGGACATGCTGCAATCAGAACCAGTTTTCCACTTTAAAAGTCATAAAAATCAATTGTAATGTTCTGGCTTAAAAACGACAAAGCAGCAAGTGGACATGGACAGATACAAATGTAGCGCGGCGCATTTATGGTGTGTACTTAGACAAGTTTAAATACAATTGCACCTACATACATGTATGTGTGTGTCTAGCAGGTTGGTAAATTACGGCCGAGATTGCTGCAAATGAAATTGAGCTGCGATCAATATTTGTGGCAGCAAGTGGTGCGCTAAGCAGGGAAATATGTAAAATAGATTGTAGCGTTGTCTTGGATAATAATTAGTATTAAATTTCATGCAGATAACTCATGAAAAAAAGTTTTTCATATAAGCACTTGAATTTTATGGTTAAGTTTGTATGACAGCTATATGCTATAGTGAACCGATTTGAACAATTTGTTTGGAGATTGAAGCGTTTACTTAGAAAATATTATGTGCTAAATTTCGTGGAGATATCTCATGAAATAAAAAAGTTTTCATACAAAAACTAGAATTTTATCGTTAAGTTGACAGCTATATGATATAGCTGTTCGATCTGAACGATTTGTTTGGATATTGTGCCAAAAATCGTAAAGATATCTCGTGAAATAAAAAAGTTTTTCATACAAAAACTAGAATTTAATCTTTCAGTTTGTATGACAGCTATATACTATAGCGGTCCGATCTGAACGATTTGTTCGCAAATTGCAGCGTTTACTTAGAAAGTGTTATGTGCCAAAATTCGTAAAGATATCTCATGAAATAAAAAAGTTTTTCATAGAAGAACTAAAATTTGAGCGTTCAGTTTGTATGGCAGCTATATGTAATAGTGGACCGATCTGAACGATTTGTTCGAAAATTGCAGCATTGGCTTGGACAATAATTAGAATTAAATTTCATTCAGATATCTCATGAAATAAAAAAGTTTTTCGTACAAAAACTAGAATTTAATCTTTCAGTTTGTATTGCAGCTATATGCTATAGTGATTCGATCTGAACAATTTGTTCGGAAATTACAGCGTTTACTTAAAAAATAATAATATTGCGAATTTCGTGGAGATATCTCATGAAATAAAAAAGTTTTTCGTACAAAAGCTATAATTTGACCTTTCAGTTTGTATGGCAGCTATATGCTATAGCGGTCCGATCTGAACGATTTGTTCGCAAATTGCAGCGTTTACTTAGAAAGTGTTATGTACCGAATTTCGTCAAATTATCTCATGAAATAAAAAAGTTTTTCATAGAAGAACTAAAATTTGAGCGTTCAGTTTGTATGGCAGCTATATGCTATAGCGGTCCGATCTGAACGATTTATTCGCAAATTGTAGCGTTTTCTTAGAAAATGTTATGTGCCAAAATTGGTGGAGATATCTCATGAAATAAAAAAGTTTTTCATACAAAAACAAGAATTTGATCTTTCAGTTTGTATGGCAGCTATATGCTATAGTGTTCCGATATAAACCATTTTTTTCGGAAATTGGATTATTGCCTTAAATAATAGTTAATACCAAATTTCATAAATCTAACTCCTCAAATAAAAAAGTTTTCCATACAAGTATTCGATTTCGAGGTACTGAGGGACTAGTTCGCGTTATTGAAAAAGAGGATCAAACCGAAAATAACCTAAAAATTTAGATAATTAGAGAATTTTAGTTATAACATAATAAGAATAATAGAATTTTCATAGCCAAAACACTAAACAATAAAAGTTTCGACAACAATTTAGAAAATATGTTAAGCGCGAAATAATAAATAAAAAAACAACAACTCCTGAAACCGAGCTTAATTAATAAAAATATATTGAAATTAAACTTTATGTGTTGCGCGGCAGTCAGACATACATATAACTGTTAATGACCGATTATTGCAAGCGCTGTCACTGACAACAACAACAATAATTTTTGTTGCCCTTGCTGTTACGGATATTGTTGCTGCGCTTCGCTTTGTATTTGTTTGTGTTTTATGTGTTTTGTCCATTATTATTATGGCTTGCTGTCATGGCTGTTGCATGCAACCTTTTGTAGCAGTTGAGAAAAAACTAAAATAAGCGATTGGTAAAAAATATATATTTGAGAAAAAAATACGGTTTTTGCCGCGCTGCGCTTGCTGCTGCTGCTGCTTGCTGTCTGGCCTCAAGAGCATTGATTGACACAGCCAAAAGCAGATGACTACACAGAAAAAGTATTTCAAAAGAATTAAAAAGTAACAATAATTGGTAGTAAGGAAAGTAAACACACACACAAATACACACATACATACAAACATACACATACATATGTATGTATGTATTGAAAAAAGGTAGAAAATATTCGTGTTGTGTTTCCACAATGTGTCGTGTCTTCTGTGCGCCGCTTTAACGGCATCATCAAGCTGTCCCTCCGTTATAAAAGTTTATTTTTTCTCATTTGATCGCTTTTTGCGTGCTTTTTGTCCTGTTGCCTAGTTGGTCGTTGGCGTCTCTGCGCCCTTCGTGCCATAGCGCAGCAGCTCGTTCACTCTCCGCTTGTTCGCGTTTACTTTGAAAAATGCTTAAGTAAATATGAATGCTTTTGATGTTTTGCTGCTTTTGTGTGCGCCTAAGTAAATATGTACACAATGCAGGGCGCAGACACATAATTGAGTTAACACACACACACACACAAACATACAAGTTCTACACTTTTTTGCCTCCCAATTCAAGCAGCACTCACACAATTGCTGCTATTTCTCAATGTGTTTGTATTGAGGCATTCATTCCTTTGATAAAAACTGAGTTTTTCTATTGCAAGTTTCGAAGAAGATTTTATCATAATGTCACACAATAAAACAACAACAATAACCAACAAACAATGACAGTAAGCTTTACTTAGGTGAAAAAGGAACACAACTGCGTGCGTACTTGGCAGTGTAATCAAGCAAAAACGTGTATGTGTGTGTGTGCAGCCTCTCTTTCCACCAAATTCAAAGGCCCATAATTAAATGGCATTAAATAGTTGGCAATAATAATCAAACAAACACAAACAGCTTATGCCTAACAATAATAACAAATATTTTATTGTTGTTGCTGTTGTTGTTGTTGTTCAGCGCATTGTCAAAAGCTCACCAATTATGTAAATCCGCAGTCGAGTGCTGCTTGATCGATGTGTTTATATGGGTGAAGAAGCAGAAAAATGACACTTAAGTATGTGTTGAGCGCTGCCTGCTTCAGTGGTTGCCAAGTGCTGGCAAATTTGACGGCTTAAGTAGCAGACGACAGCCCGATGAAATGCAAGTAGCAGCCAGATTATGAGTAACAGAGCACATTATATGATTATGGTACAACAGTTACTTAAGTGTAGAAAAGGCACATAAGTATAGTAGAACGCGAGGCTTTGTTGAAAAAGATACAACAATAAAAACAAAAAAAAATCAAAGAGAGTTATTTTTCTAACCTTTAGCCGACTTTGGAATTTTAAGGGGTTACATAGGATTCCTCGAGTAAAAAATAGCAATTTAATATCTTAAACTCGGCCATTGCGACGCCGTTTCCGGTGACCCCATCGGAAAAAATTTGTGCCCGTGTTTCCTTATTCCTATTATAGTCAAAACCTTAACTTAGAACTTGGACGAAGGAAAAAGTGAAAATTTCGCGATATGCTATAGTTAACCGATATTGGCAGTACCGACAAATGAGCTGTGAGGAAAGAACGTGTGCAAAATTTCAGATCGATATGTCAAAAACTGATGGAGTTCACTTATGTACATATATGGTACAGGACCTACCACACATTAGATACAACCCTAACTTTGACTTCATAGCGGACCACATGGATCATGGAGTCGCCAAACCCATATACCCATATCCTTCTCTACCCATTTACCGGCGAGAGAGTTGTGAGTAGGGAGAAGACGTTGGAGGAGAGAGGCAGTGAGCTGCTTTACGGATGGGTCAAAATTTGGGGGGAGCGTTAGTGGAGGGGTTTACATTCAGGAGCTGTCTATCAACTTCAGCTTCAGACTTCCTGACTAACACAGTGTCTTACAGGCCGAGGTTGCAGCTATTAACGAAGCAGTAGATTTACAGCTCCGGAGCCTCAGAGCCAGAGAAGTGACCATCCACTTTGATGGCGGAGCGGCGATACTAGCCTTGAATTTATTAATAGTGCGTTCAGGGCTGGTCAAAGAGTGCTTAACCTCGCTATCAATAGCATCGAGTGTTTTTGTGATAAGACTGCTATTGATGCCAGGCCACAGCGGAATCGCAGAACACTATAAAGCTGATGAGCTAACAAGAAAAGCACCCTAGAACCGCTATCAGTTGAATGGGAGCGGAGCGGTGCTCTTCCTTTGTTTTACTACTAGATTGCTGGGTTTCGCAGAAGCTTGGCCCGCGCTGGGCCACCATCGGTACATGAGCTGTCGTAAAAGCCTTTTGGCCCAAAATCCATCGCAAGAGATTTTGTGATCTATTTGCCCTCAGTAATGCTTGCCTCTCTCTAGTTTTGGGGCTTTTAATGGGCTATTGGTTTATTGGCGTCCAAGCAGTCCAAGCAGGCTGTGAGTCCTATCAGACGCCATCTGCAGAAGCTGTATCGAAGAAGATGAGGTAGAAACAACTCAATACTTCCTTCTTGACTGTCCCGCGTTCGGGAGGTCAAGACTTAAACACTTGGGAGCGCATACATTCAGGAGTTCTTCTTTTTTATGGCCTCACAAAGAACTATATATAGTAGTCCACGTGCGATCTTTGACCAGGCATCTAACCTAAACTCACCTTATTACAACTAGAGTCTGACATGATTATACTATAAAAAACAAACAAATAGTTAGACAAAGTGTAAAAATCCGTCATATAACAACAACAAAAGCAATCACTCAACAACGTAACGATGAACTAAACAGACGAATGAGCAAGGAAACGGAAATTATGCGAGCAAACAACAACAACAATGTCAACTTTCATATTAACAACAAACAAAGCCAAGTAGCAAAATGTATAATGTAGTATTTAACAACAACATAAGATTATAGCAAAAGCATGACAAACTACATAAAACACAAAATGCCAATAAACCACATAGTTATAAACAACAACAACAAGCAGAAGTGGTACAACAACAAAACAAGTCGATAAAATGCGAGTGCAAATGCCAACGGTTTGCCAAAGCAGCTACAACAACAATAACAACAACAGCAGCACATGTCAAGCGTACAAACAGCAACAGGTATGCGCAAGAGTGTACAGAAACAACAAACAATAACAACAAAAATAACAACCCGACATATAACAACAACAACAAAAGCAATCACTCAAAGCAACGTGTCATCAAACCACTCGGATGTACTTATGGCGGATTACGAACTTAAAGAATGCTTAAGGTCAGAGCACAGGCGCACCACAGCAACAACAACAACAGCAAAAAATATGGCAGCAAAAAAGTCAGTAAAACCAAAAAATGCCAGAAGGAAAGTAAGTTGTATTGCTTTTTACACATTTTTTTCCTTACTTATGTATAACTTTCAGGTTTTTTTTGTTCTGCCAAACAACATCTTTTTCCGCTGCTCTGCCACAGGCGGCATGCGACGAGGCTTGTAACCCGATAGCTGCTTCCGACAGGAGTAGCTTACGACGACGAATCGTTCACCTACTTTGCTACCCGCATACCAGACGCACGTCCGTCTATGCTGCTGCAAATCTGCGTACAAATGTATTCATGTCTGGCAGCAGATATATGTATATGTACATCTGTATGTTTGTATGTATGTGTATAATTGAGTGTGCTTGCTGGCTTGTCAGTCGCTCTTGTCGGTGTGTTTACACAAATTAGGTGATTTTTTGATTGCTCTATAATAAATCATAGGGGCGAACGTGCGCACACAGCCACGCACAAGACTGCAGGCAAGCACACACACACGCATATACTACAGTCACACAAACGCTGTGGCTACAAGATTTGTGGGAAAAATTTGTAAAATGTAGCAAAACAAAACCGATTGAAGCCGTGTTAAAAGAGAAATGGCAGTGAAATAGAAACAAAAACAAAATTGTGAAAATATAAACATTTGAAATGGCCACCCGGCGCTCTAAGCTTATGTCATTTGACAGCGTTGCTGACAGCAATTAAACCTTTAAATTCTGTTGTGGGAGTTTTCGTGTAAATAAACATGATTTTCAATTGGCTTTTGAGGTCGCATGATTAAATGATGGTATATAAACAAATACGCTGATGTTTCGAGCAAAAAGCAAAAAACAATTAATCAAGATTTCGGTAAAAACTTAAATATTTGTAGACGCATGTGGTTCAGTATGCATGAGTTTGCTTAATTGCTTTATTACTTACATATGTATATGGCTTTTTTACCACTCACACAGATGAACTTTCAAAAATTACAAAAAAAAACAGTAACCAAAGTTGCGAAAAAAAAGAAAAAAAAAAAAAAAAAAAAAAAAAAAAAAAAATACCAAAAAAAAAACAAAAAATTACAAAAAAAAAAAATGACAAAAAAAAAATTAAAAAAAGGCAAAAAATACAAAAAAAAAATACAACAAAAAAATAACAAAAAAACAAAAAATTACTAAAACTGGCATCACACAGCGTGGACAGCAGGAAGTACTCTAAAGTAGTTTGTTCAAATTTTTTCAAATTTTTTAAATATTGCCTTTTTGTTGTTGTTTACATATACCTTAACCATATTTGAAATTATTATTATTAATTAATTAATAATAATTAGAATGTAAACAGATTTAAAATATTGTCAAATTATGGTCGCGTTTCCTTCTTATAACTTTTCCAAAGAAAACTAATTGAAAAAAAACATCATAATAGAAAATTTTCTAAATATTTCTAAACATAGTTACATATACATACATACATATGTATGTATTTATAGTGAATGCAAAACTATTGAAAACAGTGCCATATACATAAGTATTTTAAATAAAAAAATAATAAAAAATTGAATTACATATTACAAAAAATTATTAAAAAAAAAATAATTAAAAAAATTCATTTAAAAAAATAATAAAAATAATTAAAACAAAAATTATAAAAAAAAATTAATTTAAAAAAAATAATAAAAATAATTAAAAAAAATAATAAAAATAATTAAAACAAAAATTATAAAAAAAATATTAAAAAATAATAATTAAAAAATAATTTAAAAAATATTGAAATAAAAATAATAATTTAAAAAAATATTTAAAAATAATAATAAAATAATTTAAAAAAATAATTAAATAAAAAATAATTAAAAAATATATAAAAATTAATAAAATAACAAGCCAAAAATAAACCTTAATTTACCTTTATTTTTTTACCAAAATTGTTGCATGAAACTTAAAATTTTGATTTCTTCCAAAATTTTGTAAAAAAATACTAAGATTTACACTTCAATACGAATTAAATGAACTAAGATTTTATTGTATACAAAATATATACAATAAACAACAAAATAACAACGAAAAATTAGCAATAAACAAAATAAAGTTGTTATTGTTTTTGTACTACGAAAAATGCTAAATTAATTAATTTATAAGTTAAAAAATACATAATAATAATAAATTAATTAATTTCTTAATAACAAAAATATATACATATGTATGTATCTATGTATATAAATTAATTAATTAAATGTTATTTTATTTTTATTAAAAAATATATATTAAAATAAAAATAAAAATATTTTTGGATTGTGATTTGTTTAGTATTATATTTTACCTTAAGTTAACATTTATTTCATTTGTTTTTATTTGTGCGCCAGGTACTTAGTCTTGTTTTCGGTATGGTAAGTTAAAATATGAAAGAGTCTTTTTACCATTTTCATTAAATTTTTTATTATTTATTATTACTTCTTTATAATTAAAAAAAAAAATTAGACACTGTAAAAAATTATTTAAGATAATTAATTATTTTTAGTGTTTCCCAGCGCGAGCATGCTTAGTTGCTTTGAAGTGCCGACGGTAGTTGCGAAATTCGCTCAAACAAACCGATGAAATGCCGACGGCATAATTGAAATAGCAACATAAACACAACTCAAACTTTCGATAATTAATAAATAAAGTAATTAATAAATATTTCGGCTTTTTTAAATAAAAAAAAACTAACTAATGAAATCATGTGTGTTTTTCCACTATTTTTATTTGCATATATAAATTATTTATAGAAAAGTATGCAGCACAAATTTTATTTCTAAAATATATTAATAACAAGAAAAAACATTAACTTCGGCTGCAACGAAGCTGTAATGTCCTTCACAGGTGCATTTAAGGGTATAAAAAGAGCTTTGTCTCTATTTTGATAAATCCGTTTGTATGGCAGCTATATGCTATAGTGGTCCGAACTGAACAATTAGTTCGGATATTGTAGCGTTGTCAGAAACAACAACATATGCAAAATTTCGTGCAGATATCTTCTCAAATAAAAAAGTTTTTCATACAAGAACTTTTTTTGGACCCTTCATTTTGCATGTCAGCTATATGATATAGTGGTCCGAACTGAACAATTTGCTGACAGGTTATGGCATAGTCTTTGACAAGAATCCTGGTCGAATTTCGTGCAGATATCTTCTCAAGTAGAAAAGTTTTTCATATAAGGACTGGATTTTTATTGATTAGTTTGTATGGCAGCTATATGTTATATGGGTCCGATATCCTTGATTCCGCCAAATGAGCAGCTCTTTAGGGCGAAAAGGATGTGTGCAAAATTTCAGAACGATATATCAAAAACTGAGGGACTAGTGAACGTACATATATAAAAACAGGCAGATGGATTGAATTGTACAGCTTCAAGTATTGGTAATGACAGGCAATTGAGACAAGTATAAAGTAAAAAGTATAAAGTAAAAAAAAAAGTAAAAAAAATTTTTTTTTTATTAAAAAAAAACTTAAAAATAAAATGAACAAAAAATACATTGTCTTTGCAAAATATATTTATAAGATTGTTTTCACACATTTTTTGTTATTTAAAATCGCCCATACTACTTTCATTTTTATTTATATTTCCATATTTCTACATTAAATTAAAAACATTAAGTCAAATCCCATACAAAATTAAAATGCATTATAAATTCCAATAAATTTTGCGTCCAAGCAAAAAGCTTTCAATAATTATAATATTGAAATACAATGAGAGGCTCTCAGCAATAACAGTACTTGGTTATTTATAATTTCACGTACTTATTATTAATTAACAATACTTCTTGTGAAAGTCAATACCCTTTCATCAATGCTTGAATAAATAAGATAGATAAGTAGCTTGTTGAAGATTATTTGCATAGAAGACTGACCAGAAATGCTTGCAGCAGTCAACAGTAGAGAGTGTATAAATGCTAATTAATACGAATAATAATAAGAAAAAATAATAATAAGAAGAAGAATAAAAACAAAAAAAAAATAATAAAAACAAAATAATAATAAATGAAAAATAATAAAAATAAAAAACAAAAAAATTTAAGCAGTGAAGTGTGCGTTCCAAAACCATTCTTATGCCGGCTTCAATTAGACACCTTTGGTAGACTTTATTTTATTTTTTCATTCAAGAATTTTGCATAAAGCACATCAAGTGTGCAAAATACTTAATCCAATTGTGTGTGCGCGTAATTATTATGCTGTGGCTTTCAAGTTTGTCGGCTTATAGCAGCTAATAAACTCAAAATTGCTGCCACGGGGCATAACAATTTAATATTATAAGTATTTTGCGGCGCAAGTAATTGCAGATTAACACGCATACTGAGTGTATGTGCGCATTGTTTTTTTTTTGTTTTTTTCACTGAATGTTAATAATGAATAATGGTGAAGTAAAAAGGGCATACTACTCAATATTTGCAATCAAGGATCTCGATTTTATAAGAGGTTCGAAAAAAATATAAAAATAAAAGAAAATAATAAAAAAAAATTTAAAAAATACAAATTAAAAACAAAAATAAATAAATTAAAGTTAAAAAAAAAATAAATAAAAATATAAAAAATATTAAAAAAAATAAATAAAAAATAATAATAATAAAATATTAAAAGAAATAAAAATTAATGAAAAAGAATAAATAAAAAAAAATTGAACAGTTTAATAAAAAAAATAAAAAATAAAAATTGAAAAAAAAATAAAAGAAAAAAATATTTATATATAATTTAAAAATAAAAAAATAGAAATAAAAAATTAATCAACATGTAATCAAAGGCATAATTAACGAGCTATAGTTTGCCATTATAACCAAAAATAAAAAATAAATAAAAAAATAAATAAAAAAATTAATAAAAATAAAAAGCAATAAAAAAGTAATCAACATGTAATCAAAGGCATAATTAACAAGCTATAGTTTGTCATTATAACCAAAAATAAAAAATAAATAAGAAAATATAAAAAAAAATTAATAAAAAATAAAAAGCAATAAAAAAGTAATCAATATGTAATCAAAGGCATAATTAACGAGCTATAGTTTGTCATTACAACAACCACTTGCGCCTTTGACAACTACCACAACACTAACAGCGCAGCTAGTTGACGTCAGTCGGCCTAGCTGGTTCTCAGCAGCGCCGAGTTGCCGTGCTCTGTGCTAGTGGTCCAGCAAGTCTATGCGTCGTATGTAATGGCTGTTGCGATAATAGAATTTTAAACAAGGCAATCATTACTTTTTTTTTTCAAATGCAGTTGTATGTATTTGAATATGTGTGCGTGTGTGCAGCATTGTCCAGTCTAATTAATCGATGAGCGCTGTAATCTTAGTCAAAATCGCTGTCGACTAGAAAAATAGTACATAACTGTAGTAGACGCGAAGCGAGCGCGCTGAGGGGCAAAGCAATAAACAGGCTTGAGTTCAGTTGAGTTGAGTGAACCGAGGCTAGGCGCGCTCTGCTCGTACAACAAACAACGTGGGAATTGAACAAACGAAAAGTAAATGTGTGCTTAATAGTATTTGTTTGTTTGAACTAAATTATTTGTAGGCTTAAATGTCAGCAAGTAAGTGTGTATGTGTATGTACATACATACATACATATCTTCTATGCATGTGTTCGGCTACTTTTGTCTAATTGCCTCTTGAGGCTGCGAGGTTCATAAGCAATTTTCACAACATTAATTATCCGCGAAGGAAGTCAGCCGCACAGACAGACAAAAGCAAACAAACAAAGCGACAGACAATTGCTTTTCGGCTCTCGACAATTCCTACATCGATATTCGAATTTAACTCATTTTTTGTTGTTGTCAATATGTATTTTTTTTTACTCATTTTTCTGCCTAATTGAACTGACTTTAAAACCGCGTTTATTACCTGCCAAAAGCATAAAGGGAAATAGAGGAGTAAAAATCCCATTAAAAACGCATTCATATTGCGTGCGAACAATATTTACTTAAGTTAATTTTTTCCTGCATTTACTTTTATATGACGTACACACACTTACACATGCATACATGCACACATGCATACATACATATGCATTGCTGCGGTGTAGCCTCAATTCATGTGCGCGGACCAAAATGCCTTTTGGGGCGTTGAATTCCAGTGAAAAACCTGCGCTGTTCCCGCAACTGTCCGTGCACACCGGTGTGTATGTGTGTGTGTTCGTGCATTTTGCAGAAGGTTAAGAGCGAAAAAATCGTTTGGTGTTTGGGCACTGAAATTACTGTCGGCCGACCTAAATCAAAATTTGGCGGCGTTTGCGTCGTGCCGCGCTCTCCAGCTTGCCCGCAAAAGTGGCGAGGGTTTCATTAATCCGTAAAGCAAACATGCCACTACCATTTTTTCACCTTTCTGAATTACTGTTTGCCTTTTGATATATTACTGTTTCCAGATTTGACGTTTTTGCTGCGGCTGCGGCTGCTGCGCCGTTGACGGGATGCGTTGAAATGCATACATATGTACGTACATACTATACATATGTATGTACTTATGTATGTACATACATATCCATAGGTATGTATCTCATAAGTCATATTTTTATGTGTTAACTGTGGAGGAAGGACTTTGTTGTGCATTTTTGAAAAATTATGCGATATTTTGGTTAAGAAAAAAATTATTTTAAAAATTAAATTAAATAGAAAATAATCAATATTTTAAAATTCAAATTAAAAAAGTATTAAAAAATTAAAGTTAACATTAAAAAAAATTGATATAAAATTATAATAAAAAGAAGAAAGAAATAAAATTAAAGGATTAAATAAAAAAAAAATTAAAAAAATTAAAAAATGTATACATAAATATAAAATTATAATAAAAACAAAAAAAACATTAACTTCGGTTGCGCCGAAGCAAAAAAATCGCTTAAATGGCAGCTTGTGCTGTAAAGAGATCGTAATACGGCCTTAGATAATAATCCATGCCAAATTTCATGATTGTATCTCCTCAAATAAAAAAGTTTTTCATACATGCACTTGATTCTGATCGTTCAGTTTGTAATTTCATTAGAGATTGTAGCGTTTTCTTAAAAAATTATCCATACCAAATTTCGTGAAGATATCTCGTAAAGTGAAAAAGTTTTCCATACAAGCGCTTGATTCCGATTGTTCAGTTTGTATGGTAGCTTAAGTTATAGTGACCCGATGCGGACGGTTGCGATCAATGAAAAGCTTCTTGAAAAGAAGATGTGCGCAAAATTTCAGAGCGTTATCTCGAAAACTGAGCGAGTACTGGGCGTATATAAATATAGGCGGACAGACAGTTGGTTATTGCCAGTACAAAATTGACTCAGCTGATCTCTGATGCTTCCTTTTAAGTGTTACAAAAATCGTGACAAACTTGAAAAATCTCTATTTCTCATAAAAAAAAAAATATAAAAAAACATGAAAATAAAAAATAAAATAAAATAGAATAAAATAAAATAACATAAAAAACTGAAAATTAAAATTATTACAACTCAAAACGTAGTTTTTGTCTTAATTTGTTTTTCATTCACAAATATCTAATCAAAACTTAAGTGTGTTCACACCTTAAATAAACACACATCAAATACATTTATCGATTATCGATAGCAACATTGTTTGTGTTTGCATCAGCTGTGAGTGTGTAACAATTATTTGTTGAAAGGCGTCGTTTTTATGATAACTCAAGTGATTTTTATTTTTATTATGCAAATAGCAATAATAATACATATTCATGAAGGAAAATGCGATTTGGTGAAAGTAATAGAGAGCAGAGGGCAGAAAATTAAATAAAAAGAGGGAAAGTTAAATAATAAATTATAAGTGGGAACGGGCAGTAAATGATAACCATGTGGCTTACTTAATGAATTTGACTCATAGTATGTATATCAAAGATCAAATGCTTAGCTGTGATTTTCACATGGAAATTACTATTATTTTTCTATAAACAACGTAACATTAGTAAACAGCAGTTCAAATATATAAAAAATATTGCAAATAACAGAAAGATGCGCTAAAAAATCATAAGGAAATATCTATAGCTACTATTACTCAACGATTCTGGCACATAAATCTGGCAAAAATCAAGACAAGAAGCATTCAGCAAACGTTCGAAACTGTGAATGCCAAGCAAAACCGTCTAACTAAGCTTAACAACGCCAAATCATAAGCCATAGCATAAAAAATGTCAGAAAAACTACACAAAAAACCTTAAACAAATAACAAACATATTTTATACAAGTCTCACGCATTAAACGACGGATTAAATGTACGACGAACTCTGTATGAATCAACGAAGCGCGCACACGCAGCAAAAACTAACGAATAAAGAATTCAACTTGGAATTCGAGCAGAACAAATGACAAACCACACAAGTGAGTTAGAAAGAAAACAATTTTGAAGAAAAAAAAAATATTCGTTAAACCAACGAAGCAACAATGCCCGGCGATCGTCAATCAATCAACGCCAAAAAGTTAGCGGATAAATTTTAATTCGAGAGAAAAAGCCATAAGTGACCGCAGCTCAGAGGCATTAAATTGGTTTAGTGCTGAAAACGAGAAATAATACAATTTGCGATTTAAGAAAGAGTAACAAACCAATTTGGGTTTTTTGCTTGCCACAAAGGTACAATTATTATTGGGACGCAAGTAGAGAGTCGATTTGCAATAGGGCCATTGACGAAGAGTTTATGAGCCAAATTACACAAAATGGTGAAATACGCGTAACAAAAGCTAACGGTTGGGCAAATTTATAAATTAGAAGTAAGTAAGCCAGATAAAGACATGAAGTTGGGTTAAGAAATTCTAAATACAAATAGACCCAAAGCAACAAAAAAATATTCAAATACAAAACAACCGAAGCAAAAGTGCGAAGCCATCAAAAACTAGCACGAACTTACTTTATATGACTATAAAAGCCAACATGACATTAAGTAGATGATGATGCCAGTTGTCTAAAAAAGACGAAGGTGCTGGGAGGAAATGGGTATTAGTGCTACCAAGATGAGCTGCCAGGGGAAGCACGCACACATTGCGCTCGTGCAAGGCGCACAAAGTTGTAAATATGTACATATGTATATACATTTGTTATATATTTACATGCCGCTACCTAACCAAGTGACGGGAAGTTGAAGTCAATTCAAGTATGACGCAGAGTGCTGCAGGGCGCTACACTTGTGGGACTCGCCTGTGTACATTCGTGTACATACGTACGTGTGTACACGTATGCGGATCGGGTGAAAATGTGATGCTAAGTCACAGAAACTTTTTATCGCCATACGAAATCAATTGAGTGTATTAAATTTGCCTTTAAAATGCGTCGCTTAGCAGAAATAGTGCGCCAAGCAAACGTGGCGAACAATGACAAATGACCGGTGCGGACTTGGGTATGTCGTGCAAATTGCTATACAAACGCAAGCGAGCTGAGCGCTACTTGCCTATATGTATCCATATATACATACATATGTACATATGTAAAATATTGCACAAATGCTAGCGCACAAATGTAGTAAGAGCAGCGAGTAGCGACATCATTAAACGAAGTAGCGATGTCGTGAAGGTTTGTTGTTATTATTATTGAAGCTGCAAAGAACGGTTATATTGTGGTATTAAACGTAACATTGTATTTCTTTTATTTAAGTGCATGTAATTCTCCACTGGTTTATGGAAAGCAGTTTATATAGTGTTATGAGTGCGCTATTGGTAAAAAAGTTTCGTATAATACTTTTTCTTACTTAAGCGGTTATAACAACTCGTGAATTTCAAAAACTCTTCTTCTTCGAGCCAGCTGAATCTTAGATATACATATTTGTCAGGGAAAGAACGATTTATTGTATTTTTTTATGTTGGATTGTTTTCAAAGTTGGTGATCAACATTACTATAAAACGGCTAAACCGATTAGTCTCAAATTTTAACACGAGCTCCTTAAATATATTTTTTAGTAATTAATCGAAGATTTTTCTCGCCGCAAAACGTCTTATTTGAGAGAAGCTCCCGGAGCTCAGCTGTAGTTCCTTTTCAAATAAATATTTTTACTAATACTATGTCTTAAAATACAGTTAAAAGGTACCATAATATGTGTACAAATTTTTGGATCAATAAATTTAAAAGTTTTCTGGAAAATTCGTTTCTTTGGCCTTCTAACTGTATACAACCCTTTAAGCAGAAAAATCTTTCGCACGGTTAGACATCTGGTTTTAGAGATCCTGCTGGAGATAGATTAAAATATTTCAGCTTTAACTTATCTCAAAGCCGAAATCCAAAAAAAAAAAATATTACAATAGAACAAGAGCATCCAAAATTTTTCAAAATAAAATGATTTTTGTGTTGCTGTCAATGTTTTCAAATTGCCAAATATTTATTTTTGAAGCGTGATCTTTTAAAAAATTTCATTTTTCGGCAATTCTCGGAACGCAAATTTAAGCCCGTAACCGCATTTCTGGCATAAAAATGTATTCAATTTAGACTCTATAAGTTTTTTAAATGACTAAAGTTGGCTGTTGGACGCACAATTTATACCACAAATCTCACAAATGGACCCAAAAGTTTAGCCGACAACCCAGCAAAGTCATTGATTTTACAATTCTTGTCAACTGAGCTCAAAATAGTTTAGTTTTTGACCTGCCCTATACAGAAATATTTGTGAAGATATTTCAAATTTCTACTTATTTTTCCCATACAACTTTCATTACACCCCACAGCCTCGCTGAGTCAACTTGCTCAACTAGGGCACCCAATTTTATGCCAACAATTTCGGTGCGAACTCGAGATTGCAAGCCTTGCGCATATTTTCTCATTTCCACAATGGGAAATTAAAAGAGTATGTTGATTATTTCGTCGTTACTTGCAACATATGCATGTATGTACATATGTACGTGCATACAACAGACATATTTGTTAATATCCGCCAGACGGACGTTTAACGGACCACACCGCCGAAGAACGCATGGAATGCTTCTTACGAAACTAAAACAACGTAAACGGAACTTAACGAGTTTCTGTTTCTTTGACTGCACAACGGACCACGCTCACTATGTCTGGTGATATGAGGTGAGGTGAGGTGAGCTGAGATGAGACGTTGAACTAGGCATTTCAATTAACTTAATGAATATTTTAAAACCTTCTCTTACGTGCTTGTTGTTTTTGGGTATAAAACAATTAAATGAGATTAAATGCGGATACAAAAGAGTAGTTAAACGAAGAATGTGAAAATCCGAAATGGAATACGCTAAGGTCTGCGCGGGCCAAACGGCCGACAATAACAGATGGAACGCGCAAAGGTGAAAAAGGTAAGGTAATGCGAGACAAAAAAAAAACAGGAAAACGAAAAAACCAAAAATTGAGATGTGCACGATTACAAATGTATGTATGTAAGCGCGTATGTACATACATCCATACATATGTGCAGACAGCAAAAGAATAAAAGCGAAATTGCTAAATATAGCTTAATAAAAGGCGTCATAGTAACCGAAATGTGCGCAAAATTGAGTAGTTCGACGTGGGCAAGACAATAAAAGCCTACATAAACATATGTATGTATATATGTACATATGTATGTATGTACATATATATCTCATTAAAGGTAACTAAGTAGATAATCGTAAAACCTTAGAACGACTGCGTCATTGCACGTTGCCGACGCGACCGTGCAGCTCGTGCCATGGCTTACAACGAAGCTACGGCACTCGCAAGCACTCGCTAGCACTCTATAGCAGCTTCCATTTGCCGAACTTAGCGTTATTAGACGCGCGGTGCGTGCAACAAAATTTTATTGTTACCGAGGTGTTACATTACCGAAATTAAATGGCGCGGAATGCCTGATGATTGAACGATTTGGATATGCTCAAGAGCCGCGCTGAGCTGAGGTGAGCTGAGCAGAGCAAGCCAGCAGCCGAGGAACAGCTGTCACGATAACGCGAAACGGTAAATATATACATACATACATATATAGATGCATATAGATAGAGTTAGGCGAAAGAACGTGCCGAAAAAGTTGCTAGAACCCGGCGCCGTTCGTTGTTTTAGTTGGCAAGGGGGTGGTTGGCTTTCAAGGTAGACGCGCGCCTGGTAGTATGGGTCGCCGCTAAGTTCACTTGCCTTGCACGTCACCCCAAAAAACAAAAACAAAGCGACGAGCATTGTGCACACTGAGGGCACTTGTTGTTAGTGGATTGGCTGCGGATACGCAAGCTAAGCCGAGCAATTGTGAACATTTGGTTGCACAGCAGCCAAACTGAGTTGAGCGCAGGCGAGACGAGCTATACCACCACACGCCAGGCCACCACAGCACGTCACATTGCAGCACTTCACTACACTCCACTCTGCGTAAAAGTCAAGTGAGTGTAAAGCACATAATAATAAAAAATCTTAAATCAAATCGAATAAATAAATAAGTTAAGTTCGGAGAAGAGTGCTCTCGGGTAACAAGTGGACGGACGGCTTGGCTGGCAGGGTCTCGGGCGCAAAAGTGGCAGGCAAGTGTTGTTGCATGCCACACACCAACATAATACAGACCAAATTTAATAAACAAAAGCGAAAAAAGAGGAAATGAATAAGATTGGTAGAGCGCAGAAGAGCGCTGGCGTGGCGACGAGAGCGTGCGGTAGCGCAACAGAGGAAAAACAAATTACTTAATCATGGCTCATGCAGCAGCAGCAGATAACTCAATGTCACAGTTTAACTTGTGAAACAAACACACTTAAGTGCGACGTGTAGGGCCGTCGAGTAGCGGCTAAGTAATGTCCAGTGGGCTCTCTTGCGAAAACGGCGTTAAAAAGTTGCGTCGCTGAGGCACAAATATACGGCACAACACAACGTAACATAGCATCGCACGACATAACATAGCTTAGCACAGCATGCGCATTTCAATTGACTTGTACATGTGTTGTAACGGGTGATACAAGTTGAGGTACTTCTTTCAATAGCCTCTTTTTGACAGATGACGCGTGAGTCGTGTCAAGCTGTCATGTGAATTTTGTGCAGCATTCGGTAAAGAATGTGTTTCGCGCGCTTCGTTCCAATTGTGGTCAACATAATCAGCCCACTGAGCGTACTATTCGCGGTACCATGACCCATCTTGAGACCCAGCATTCATTATTGGATAATATTCGACCGAAAAGACCACGTCCAGCACGCAGTGAAGAAAATTTAGCAGCCGTAGCTGAGAGTGTACGCGAAGACTGTGCAGAGTCGGTGCCAAGCCGTTAGCAGCAATTTGGACCAACGTATGGAACGACTTGACGCATTTCACGTTGAGATCTTAAATTGAGAGCGTATAAAATACAGCTTGTCGAACCGATCGAGCCGAATTTTGAAGAAAATTTAGCAGCCGTAGCTGAGAGTGTACGCGAAGACTGTGCAGAGTTGGTGCCAAGCCGTTAGCAGCAACTCGAACTAACGTATGGAACAACTTGGCGCACTTCACGTCGAGATCTTAAATTGAGAGCGTACAAAATGCAGCTTGTGCAAGAACCGAAGCCGTTCGATCTTCCCAAGCGACATCACTTCTTGAAAAGTTCCAAGAGGATCCCACGTTTTCGAGCCAAATTTTGTTCAGCAATGAAACCCATTTCTGGCTCAATTGGTATGCAAACAAGCAAAAGTATCGCATTTTGGACAGAGAGCAACCTGAAGAGATTCAAGAGCTGCTATTTCATCCAGAAAAGGCAACGATTTGGTATGTTTTATGGGCCAATGGAATCACGGTCCATATTTCTTCAAAAATCATGACGGTAAGAACATAATCGTCAATGGAGACCTTTACTACGCCATTCATAACCGTCTATTTGAGGTCTGAAATTGAAGCTCGTGCTCTCGGCGACATTTGGTTTCAACAAAACGGTGCCACTTTCCACACATTGCATCAATCAATGGATTGAGAAACACTCGCTGAGCAGTTTATTTTACGTTTTGTATCGTTCGATAGGCCACCAAGATCGTGTGATATCACACCGTTAGACTTTTTTCTGTGGGGATATGTAAAGTCTAAAGTCTATGCGGATAATCCCGCTTCGATTCAGACCTTGGAGCAAAACATCACGCGTGTGATTCGCCAGTAACAAGTCGAAATGCTCGAACGAATCATCGAAAAATGGACTCAACGGATGGATGGACCGTCAGAGACGTATCCGCGGCCAACATTTGAAAGAGATAATCTTCAAAAAATAAATGACAAAGCTTTCAACTGATAATAAACATTTCACACTAAATTTGAGGTTTCTGTGTTTTTTCTTCTCTAATAAAGAGGGGAACCACGAAATGGAACACCCTTTAGTTGTTGTATTGGCTGTTTGTGGACATTACTTACATCAAAGACGCAGAGAGTACAACTTTGGTGGGCAGCTAGCATGTCTCCAATACATATTTGCAATACAAATACACACATACCTACAATTGGGTATAAGTATTTAAGTGCGCTAGAATTTCGGCACGTATTTGTGGCAAGCAGCCGCCTGAGGACAACACCACGCACATAAACACACACATACAGGCGCACATGAATGGCTCCCCAGCAGCTTTCCTTGTGCTTTGGGTGGCGCACGTTCGCCTGCATATCGGTATGTTTTGTACATAATTGGTGATTTATTGCTACAATATAGGCTTTTCGCATTGCCACACACTTGCCGCATGCTATGCTGTGCTATGTAGATCTACGTATGTATCTGTGCAAGCAACGAAAATTGCAAACAATTAGCTAAGAAGGGCTGTTATCGTGGCGTAAATGTATACAACTTTTTCCACCCGTGTATATTTCGTTGTTGTTGTTGTTGTTGTCAAAGTGTCGGCAATATAAAAATCAAGTGCTTACGGCTGTAAGTGAACGGCGGCGGCGACAACGACGCAGTCATAAATTTTATTTATAATGAAGTTTATATTTGCACTCACACACGCACATATTCTCGCATAGCGGAAGTGAGAACACGAGCGGAGCGACAAGGTCAAGCACAGTGTGGACCCCTTAAGTGAAAAGTGAAATTTAATCCTAGACGATGATTGTTGTGTACTTTTGTGGGTAATTGATAAATAAATAACCGTAAAACATTGCAACTCACACATACAAACATACATATACATAAATATGCAAGATGCTATATACATACATACATACATATATATGTATGTATATGAAAGAAAATGGCTTTTATAACTAAAAATATATAGGGCGAGAAGCCGGGCAGCTGGTGGAGAGCTGACATTAGTTGAAAAGCTGCAAGAAACAGCTCAATCAAGCGATACTCCTCATCTTAGAGGCAGGGAGAGAGAGTAAATTTGGCGTAGAGCTCTAAATATCACCCTGTATGGAATATATATCTACATATATGTATGTATATATGTACGTATGTATGTATGTTTATGATGGATGCTTGTAACTGTATATGTACGTATGTTTATTTATGCATGTCGCTGGCTAGTAATCTTCATACGGTCGGTCATATATCATAACTTTGAATCGTTTGTCATATTCTTGTAATTAGCAGCTATTGCTGAGTGCTAAGTTGTAAGCGAAGAAAATAAAATTACTTGTCAATAATTTTTAGGAGTTTAGTGTTGGCCAAGCAAAAAGCAAACAATGGAAGCCGAGTCGTTACACATTTTTATAGTCAATAATTTATATGCGAGTATGTTAAAAGAACTGTATAAGAAACGTCAAATGCAGGCATCCTAAACGATGACTACTCCTCTAGGACTTAGCAACAGAACTCCAAGTGGTATCGCAAAGTACCCAACTGGTCGTCTATGCGTGGCTAATTGGCCTAGCAGATTAACCTAACCTAGCCTATGTATAAGAAATTATCGACGGTTTCAAACGGTATTTAGTTAGCGTTATGTATGTATGTATATACTTATTTATTTATATTCGATTATTAAAAAATCGATTGTTAAAATATCGATTATTGGATCATCGATTATTAAAAAATCGATTATGGGATTATAGATTATTGAATTATCGATTGTTAAAAATCGATTATTAAAAAATCGATTGTTAAAATATCGATTATTGGATCATCGATTATTAAAAAATCGATTATTAGATTATCGACTATTAAAAATCGATTGCAAAAATATCGATTATTAAAATATCGATTTAAAAATCTTCATACGATTATTATTGTTTTTATTTTCATTCTCACCGTGATTTCATCCCATAAATGTTGTGCATATAGTTGAACGAGCGCTTGAATTACATAAGTAACGATGGAGAGCATGAAAACCATTTTTGAGTGAAACTTACCTGTAAAGAGAGAAAAAATAAATTTAATTAAAAAATGCATTACATATTATACAACAAATAAATTTCAAATAAAATAAATTAAAAATAAAAACTTAAAATAAAGTCTTCGTGTCAATATACATACATATAATCAATGCGTTTTTCTCGAAACGAAACGCTGTTTTCAAAAACGGCGAGTAATTTTCTTCGAAACGACAGAACCAATCCACTTCAAATTTTCAAACGACCTTTTTCAATATGTATGTGTATTTGCCAGTTAAAGGTTGAAAGAATAAGATTTTTGATAACAACTTCGACTTTCTAACTTTTTGACTAACGAGTGCTATTTGTGTTGTTTACAGTAACTTCAAATATTCATCTCGGCAAAAAAATGCAATTTGTTTACAGTAACTTCAAATATTCATCTCGGTAAAAAAATGCAATTTGTTGACAGTAACTTCAAATATTCATCTCGGTCAAAAAAATGCAATTAAATCGCGAAATCGCGATTATTTTTTACAACTTTCGATGCGCATTAACTCAGCAACAGGGCAACGATGAATTTAATCAAATTTTTGGCGAAGAAGCTCCATCGGGAGCAGCTTTTATCGTTTTAATGGTGAATTCAAACAAGTTCATACAACAATCCAAGACGAATTTCGAAATTCTGGGTGGCACACAACCATTTTTTTGGCAGTTGTCTTTCAGGAAATCAGAAAAAACCAACCACGACAATGCGCGCTCTCACTCATCACCTGAATCGACTGCATTTTTGAGCACTTATAATTATTTGATGAGTTATCCACCGTGTAGTCTTGACTTGGTGCCGACTGACTTCTTTTTATTACCGTATTTAAAAAATAAACTAAGAGCTCAACGTTTTTCAAGACTTACAGAGGCGGCTTGATGGGTTCGGAACACATGTTTTGGAGCAAGCACAATCAGAGCGAGAAAACTGCTTCGATAAAATGGTTAAAACGCATGCAAAAGTGTATAGAACTTAATTGAGAAAATATTGAAAAACAATAAAGCGTTTTTCAAATGTGAATTTTTTTGTTCTCTAATCCTGAATTGTAAAAGACAACCCACGTTTATAAGATCAAAATTTGGATTCGAGATAATTTTGATCAGAAAAGAATCTTTTCCACACTTTAATCGGAGGTCTTCCTGAAAAGTAGGTACGGAATTGAGGAAATGCTAAATTTTCCAAAATGAATAGCTAATTATTAAAGTAAATTAAATTCTGAATAAATTTAATTTCATAGTTTTATTTATTTATTATTATTATTTTTTTTATTATTAATTTTTTTTTTTAATTTTTTAATTTTTTTTAAATTTTTAGATTTTTTTTTTAAATTTTTTTAACTTTTTTTTTTAATAATTTTGCATTTTTAAATAAAATGTCTCTCAATTTTATTTAATTTTGTTAATTTTTTTAACAATTTCATATTTTTAAATAAAATGTCTCCAAAAAAATTAAAAAAATTAACGTATATTCTCGACCACCAAGCCTCAAAAACAGAATCGTTGTATCTTACTGGTTAGCAACTACCTATAAAAATTTTGGTAAAAATTTTTCTTTTTTTTTAATTGTTTTTAATTTTTTTAAATTTTTTTTAAATTTTTTTTATATATTTTTTTTTATTTTTTTTTTAATATTTTTAAAAATTTCATATTTTTAAATAAAATGTTTCTCAAAACAAAAAAAAAAAAAAGATTTTTTGACTACCAAGCTTCTTAAAGATCACTGTATCCACTGTAAAGCAACTACCTGTAATTTTTTTTTTTTTTTAATTTTTTTAATTTTTCTAAATTTTTTTTAATTTTTCTTTTAAATTTGTTTTATTACTTTTAAATAAATTTTTAAATAAAATGTCTTTAAAATTTTAAATAAAAAACGAATATTCTCTGACTACCAAGCCTCTTAAAGATCACTGTATCCACTGTAAAGCAACTACCTGTAATTTTTTTTTTAATTTTTTTAATTTTTCTAAATTTTTTTTTAATTTTTCTTTTAAATTTGTTTTATTACTTTTAAATAATTTTTATTTTTAAATAAAATGTCTCTCAAAAAAAATTAAAAAAACGAATATTCTCTGACTACCAAGCCTCTAAAAGATCACTCCATCATACTGGCCGGATAATCTTTATTTATGTTTTGAGTGTTATTTAATGGAACTATAGAAGTAGTTCTGATCGGGACTGCAGGTTATAATTTTAATATCATTAAATCAGATAAAATAATAATTTTCGATAATTTGTCGCTTGCGCCATCTAGTGGATCAAGCAGTTAAAAATCTGTTAAGATGTGTATCCAATTATTATTTTTTTCTTTTTTCAGCTTCTCTGCCCCAACAAGAATTTTTAAAATTGTCATAAAAAAAATTAAAAAAGGAATTTTCTAGCAATGAAAACTAATTTCTTGGTGTCAATGAAGCTGAAAACAAAAGTTCAAAAGTAAAAAAAACAACAACAAAAATTATCCATCAAAAATAATATCCTTTGCTGCATACTGACTTAACGCAATGAGCATGCAAAGTAGACAAGCTTTATCTATTGCATTTTTTATTAGCTAAAACTCACACATACACATATTTGCATGTGTAGTGACATGGAGCACGCTCCAAGCCACTCTAAATCCACAAAAGAACTTCTTTTAAGTGTAAAAAATGGTTAAACAAAAGCAGGCGCTTAATGGTAGCCTGTAATTGGGTTCGCCCAGCGTGGCTACTTCATTATCAAACTTTTGTATGCAAATGGATTTTTGAAAAGCGTATGATAACTAAGTAAGGCGCTTCATGGAAATTGTGCTATTTTATATTCAAATTATTTCGCCGAAGTTTTGTTTTGGTGTCAAGGAAACAATGGAGTCCATCAAAAGCGCACCAGATATGGATTAGGGACAGGCAAAGAGGGAACAAGAACAAAAGAAATGCAAAAAAAGAAAAATCCATATTTATTTGTATTTACATGTACACACACATACACATATAAGTATGTATGTATATATATATATGTATATATATATATATAAATATGTATATATATGTATATATATATAAATACTTATGTGCGTGTGTGTGTGTGCGTTAACGCTATCAAAAAAGTGCGCGTGTCAAGAATTTTTCGCGGCCCATAATTACCGTTGGCATGCGATGGAGCTGCGTCAATTGCGTGACCGTGTTGGCAGGCTTAATAAATGCAAAAGCAGCAACAACAACAGCAACCAAATCAAAATTCAACATAGCAGTTGTGTGAGTGTGTGTGTTTGTGTTTGTTTGTGTGCGTGTATGTACTTCAAAACGCGATGAAACGTCAAACAAAATGCCAAATAATAATCAACAAAACACAATCGCCTACAAACAACAACAAATAACAGCAACAAAAGCAATTTACTAATAATAAATGTAAGTGCATACTTGAAATATTTATTTACCATAAACACAAAAGCGTAACACAACGCGCTAAAACACACACATTCATACATAGACATCCATACAGACACGTGACGGCTTTAAGCATGAAAGAAGGTGCGCAGGTAAGTAGGTGCGTCGTTAGGCGTTCTTATTTATGAGGGAATGCTGAAGCGCAAATAAGAGTAGTTAAAGTGAAAGCCCAACAAAAGGTAGGCGATTCAATAAAAAATCACACAAACACACTTATACGCACACATACATACATACATATGTATGTAAGTACATCGTTGCCAACTCAATAGAGCCTGTCATCTTCATTTTATTTTGAAAGCTAAACAATCGGTGGCAAGCAGCCAGGCCTGTTTCCGTTCACTGGTCTCATTGCCTTTACTTAATGCCAAACTTTGCTTACGCACACACACACACACACACACACACACACACACATGCGCGCACTTACAATGTTCACTTTGAGTCATAAAGTAAATAATATTACGTACACGTAGGAGTTGTTTTTCGTCAAGTGGCTATCAAGTTTACTCAACGCCGGCAATATGCATGGCATTTAGGCGCTCAAGAGTCTACTCAACGCTACTTAAATGCTCATTCAGCGGCGAAAATTGCCAGTAATCTACGAACAATTGATGAAAAATTGCAGCTAGCATTTGGCTTGACCAGTGGCGATTACGCGTACGAGGGTGGTTCGAGTTGTCATTTGATATTTTCTTCTGGCATAATTACCTTTTGGGCTAAACTGAGAAGAATTGCCGCTTCGTAGTTTTTTTACGATTATTTAACTCTTTTTTAAGGCTATCAAATAGCGCTACTCAACGAAGCTGAAGAAAGGAATGAAGGAAGGCACAAATTTGGAGGAAAAATGTGCGACTGTTTTGGTAAGAGGTCTGTGGGGTGTTTGAGGTGTTCTGATGGCGAATTTGAAGTCAAAAATGTTCCATTACGCTACAATAACAACATATGATTTTTGTCACCGGGCTTGAGACCTAAAAGCCGCGACTACAACACTAAAATTCTACGTTTTGCGACATTTTTATTGTCATTTTTGGTTTAAGCTACCCAAAAGTAGCAAGAAACTGCCTCTAACCTCACAGTCGCAAATTGTCTGGAAACTAGTGTAATCAGGGATGATTTCTTCCGATTTTTTCCAAGGTAATTAGTAGTTATAAATCCATAAAAGTATTCACAGTAGGCACATCATCTAAGTTTTGTTAATGAACTAGCCTCCTATGAGCCTATTTTGGAGCGATTATTTAACTTAAGATTGCTTTTGGGCTTTTTATTTACCGTTACATGTTTCGTTTCACCCTTTCTTACTCTCTTCTCACCACAAAAAATAATCGAACTTCACTCTTATTTATACAAATAGTATATATGTACATATTTAAATTGATTAGAAATACGAAAAGACTTTTTCGACTAAATTTTTTAGAAATACGAAAAGACTTTTTCGACTACACAATATATTGTACGAGTATTTTCCTTAAAATCGGAAAATATCTTCTTAACCCTTTCTATGTAATTTTCTTCAGTTTTCTCAACATTTGTGCTTTAAATAACTGAAATTATACCTTACTAACGTACTTATCACACCACCCTCGTCTTTGTAGTGAAGTGTGACTTTTGCTTACACTTAAGAGCGCTTAAGACTTGTATTTGCAATTGTTGTTGTATAAATATTATGGCATATTATATAATTTGTTTACTGTTTTATTTTACAGCGACTTCAAATTGTTATATAAGTGGGCTAAACAGTAACGCCTCTCGATTCTTAATCTCGCTTCCCGCTCGCTGCCTTTTCCTTATTTAACGAGCATAATTTTTTAATATTTTTCTTAACGCCTTGCACGTTTGAAATCAATTATTTGTGTTCGTAATGCGTAATACCGTTATTAAATATTTATAACTGACTGTTCACAACGCCAGTTACAGTTAGCTGAGTGATACTTAACGAATACGAGATTAGCGCAGTTGGTTCGGGTCATTGGCATGGTTGCATGTTCAGCATTGGCTGCACACACATACATACAGACATACAAATTGATGTAATATATACTTAGTTGGCTAGTTGGAAAGTCAATCGATTAATGTACATATTATATGATAACTGCTGTTACATACATACATATGCATTTGTAACACTTTCCACTATAACAGTTTTTGTTGCTGTAGCTAGCCATACTGAGTAATTCTGAGTGCTTAGCAAAAGCTAACTTAGTACTTTTGAATATTTTATTAATACTTTGTAAGCCATTGGGCAGACGATAAGGTACTAAATAAGCGATAACACACGGATCACGAGCTGCCGGGGAATTATAAATATATATAAGTATGCATAAGTATGTATGTATGCACACGTGTGAGTGGCACTTAAAAGTGGAACAAACTGTGGAAATATAGCAAGTTTGTAATAATGTAAGCAATTTATTGAGCATTTTGATTTAGTGTGCCGCTCACATACATACAAACATGTGCCAAGAATGTGTTATGACAGTTATGAAATTGATATTTCGTAATTTCACAAAGTGAATTTATTTTTGTTTTTTAATGCATTTGTTATTGTTTCAATTTGTGGGCAGAAATGTGTACAGTAGCTCTATAAAATCAATATTGCATGGAAAATAATGAATTACAGATAAGCTTTAGCTGTTGAATAATTGTCTAGCGTCTTAGCCAAAAACACTATCAAAGTATAGAGTGATAAGAATTTGCTAGAATAATAATAAAAACAAGCAAATACGTTAAATCCGGTAGCTTTGAGACAATAGTATGCTTTGCAAAAAAAAGTTTCCCTACAAAAATTTGATTTTGGTTGATCAGTTTGTATGACAGCTATCTGCTATAGTGGTTCAATCTCAACGATTTCTTCGGATATTGTAGCGCTGCCTTATACAATAATCTATGCTAGATTTCGTGCAGATATCTTCTCATATAAAAAAGTTTTCCATACGAAAGTTTAATTTTGTTCGGTTAGTTTGTATGACAGCTATATGCTATAGTGATGCGATCTGAACAATTTTTTAGGAGATTGTAGCACTACTCCAGACAATAACCTCTGCCAAATTTCGTTAAGATATCTTTTGACACAAAAAAGTTTTCCATATAAAAGTTTAATTTTGCTCGGTCAGTCTGTTATAACAACTCGTTCCTTGTTTGTATATACTGAAAATAGCGCTATTACATCACACTGTGTTCAACTACAGAGATCATAAATGATGAGCAAAATTTACACTAACGTTTATAATAATTAGTTTGCTAATTTTAAATTTATGTATTTAAGTAATAAACAACTTTAAACAATTTACGGCACTTTATATGCAAATATTGTAATGATAACATATTTATAATTACTAATCATTACCTAGTCGGTAATTTTATTTGTTTCAGTTGGCAACTGAAAATTTTGGAAAATGTATAAATAGTTTTTTTTTTTTCAATTTAATAATGATTACATAATTAATTACTAATCATTACTTCCACAATATTTATTTTTTTTTAATTTGACAACGATTATTTTAATGAAAACATCTGCTAATATTTTTTGTGCATCTGGTTTTCGGTACTTTAATTTCAAATATTGTAATGTTAAAATATTTATAATTACTAATCGTTACACGGTAATTTTAATTCATTTGTTTAAGTTGATAAATGAATAATTTGGAAATGTTTATAAATTGTTTTTGTTTTCTTTTTTGATTTAATAATGATTACATGGTTAATTACTAATCATTACTTCCACAATATTTATTTATTTTTTAATTTGACAACGATTATTTTAATGAAAACATCTGCTAATATTTTTTGTGCATCTGGTTTTCGGTACTTTAATTTCAAATATTGTAATGTTAAAATATTTATAATTACTAATCGTTACACGGTAATTTTAATTCATTTGTTTAAGTTGATAAATGAATAATTTGGAAATGTTTATAAAATGTTTTTGTTTTCTTTTTTGATTTAATAATGATTACATGGTTAATTACTAATCATTACATTCAAAATATGTATTTTTTTTGACAACCATTTTTTTATTAAGAAAAATCGGGTTAATATTTTTTATGTTTCCATTTAGTAATGATTATATATTTAATTACTTATCATTTTTTTTAGTAATTATGTTTCTTTATGTTGACAACTGAAAAATGTGGAAAATACATATCTATGAATTCCTTGGTTTTTGTTTTTTTTTTCTTCGCTTTATGTTTCAATTTAATAATGATTACACAGTTAATTACCATGATTACTGCTGTGTCTCGTTTTTGTTTAATTTGACAACAATTTAACTGAAATTATTTATTAATATATTTTTTGTGCATAAGTAATGCTTATATATTTAATTACTAAGAATTATTGATAATTTTATTTGTTAAAGTAATGATTATATATTTGATTAATAAGCATTATTTTGTTTGTTTAAGTTGACAACTGGAAATTTCTTTGTTTTGCTTTTTGCTTCAATTTAATAATGATTATATTTTAATTACTCATCATTACTTCTATAATACTATGTATTCCTGTTTAATTTGATAGCTCTTATTTAATTGAAAATATCTGTTAATATTTTTTGTGCATATGCTTACAATTAGTAATGATTATATATTTAATTACTAAGCATTACACCTCGGTAGTTTTGTTTGTTTAAGTTAAGAACTGGAAAATTAGAAAAAATATTTACAAAAACTAGGTTTGTTTTGCTATCTCTTCAATTTAATAATGATTACATTTTAATTACTCATCATTACTTCTGCAATACTATGTACATTTGTTTAATTTGACAACTACTATTTAATTGAAATTATCTATTGATATTTTTAATAGACAAGTTTGCATGTAGTAATGATTATTTATCTAATTACTAAACATTATTGTAATTTTGTTTGATTAATATGGCAATTATCTTTCTATGAATAAAAAATCTCACAGCCGTTATTTGTAACTTAATACGCGTAGTTAAATATTGGAAAATGCCAATTATTTCTAAATACATACATACATACATATCGACACATAATTCCATTAATTATATTTTTGAGGCCCTTGAAAATTGCCGAACGCCGCAGAGGTCAAATGGGTATGGTAAATTACACAAACATTAATTAATGAAATAAAAATACAAATAATTGTTTACTGCTAATAATACAAAGAAAATTGTGAAAAAGCATGACGCATGCACATACACATGTATGTAACTAGATATGTTCGTATGTATGTATTGCGGCATTTCTGTCTGCTAAGTATACAAATTGCGGCTGAAAACCCCCAACGTGCGCAGTGCACAACAACAGTAAACCGACAATCAAAGCCAATGTAGTGTCATTCGCCATA
The DNA here is from genome assembly GCF_024586455.1 of Bactrocera neohumeralis. Classification (NCBI taxonomy): domain Eukaryota; kingdom Metazoa; phylum Arthropoda; class Insecta; order Diptera; family Tephritidae; genus Bactrocera; species Bactrocera neohumeralis. Next base: position 15,187,368 of record NC_065919.1, on the reverse strand, counting down.
ATTTATCATTTATTGGGGTTGTTGTTGTTACCGCCGGCAATGCTGCTGCTTGGTTGTTGCGGTTATCTTCTACACTATTAAATAATTGTTAAATCTCAGCGGTAAGTGCTTTATGTTTCAAGCGACTTTGCTTTGCGGTTTGAAATTTTCATTTCGACGATTTATTATTTCGTGTATGACTGGCGAAGTTTGAATAATTACTAAAAGAGCCAACGAGTGGGAAAGAGCAAGAGAGCGAATAAGACAAACGTGAGACAAAGGGAGTCATCAGTGCAACTATAGCAGGCGGCCGATCAAACAAAAGGGGAGAGGGGAGACGTAAGTAATGAAGATGGCATTAAAGTTAAACAATAACGAGGATGCAGAGCGAAGAGGAGTGAAATGGAGGGCAAAAAGCGGCATACGGCGACGAGTGTTAAGGATTATAGATTAAGGAAACACGTGGCAGGGATGGGTGCGTACGTTACGCTGCAGAGTGAGAGGGGCAAAAAGCAGTGCATATTTTGACAAAGTCATCTAGATTTTGGCAAAGCGCAGATAATGTGCCAGTAATCCGTTAAATAATACGAAATGTTTAGATGTGGCAAGGATTATTTTGAAAGAAGATGACACAAAATATTAAGCAGTCAATGGCTTTGTTTGCTTTTTGGTGGCAACAATAGCAAAGTAGTGGAGATTATTAAACAAATACCAGTAGGAATATGAATATATAATGGCTGAGAACATATGGGGGATTAAACATATGAGGGCAAGTAAGAAGGCAAAATCGGAAGGTTAAAAGCAACAATGGAAAAGAAAATGAAGAAAATAAATAGGTGTCTATAGCGTCTGTGTCTCGCTCTTAACAAAATCTTACGGGAATTGTAACACAAAGGACGCTCACAGGAATTTACAAATGATTGAGTTTATTAGAAGTACGCCTAAAAGTAGGCAAATATTTGTTTTAAAATTTTGATGATATGTTTTAAATTTTGTTTTGAGGTTAGGAAACCTGTAGCGACCTTTCACGCTGACTAGACTATTTCACAGATGCTGACTGCGTTTAACTTTTAAGCAAATATTGAGGGCATTGAGATCAAAAGGACTCTGGGAGGATATCTAAAGGGTGTGCGACTTGAGTAAAATATACATTTGAGAGTGTGCCTAAATGTAGACAAAAAAATAGTATTAAGACTTTTAACTTTTTTGAGGCTAAGAATACTCCTGACAGCTTCCTTCTAGCATGGGAAACGTCGCCGACATTTTCAATTTTCGTAAAATTTTCATTGAATAATTATGACAATTTGGCAAAATTAACAATTATTCATGTAATAAATTGAAGACATAGCGATATATGTTCATCTGAAAACGTGTATCTTAATTTTGGATTCTTGAAATATGCCTGAGTGTAGGCAATATTTTTTTTTAGGTTAAACTTATTTTCTTTTTTGAGGTTAGGAGACCTTCAGGCGACCTTTCTCGCAGACTAGACTGGCTTAATTTTGATTTTTTGAAATATGCCTAAATGTAGGCAATATTTTTTTTTCTTAAGGAAAAATTAAGGAGATTGTTAGCAGAAGGGTTTTTAAAGCATTTATATACTTTAAAAGAGTTTGCGACTTACATAAAATACACATTTTGGGGTATGTCTAAATGTAGGCAATATTTTGTTTTAAAAATTTAAACTTATGTTTTAGTTGTTTTTGTTTTTTGGATTATAGAAATCCTTCTGTGATCTTGCTTGCAGACTAGACAAAGTAGTCGGCATTCTGTATATTTTTTTTTTGTTTTTTAACTTTCACTGAAATATTCTTTCTTAAAAAAGTTTTAAAAATTTACCAAAGTATAATTTTCTTCAAGTATTACAGTGAAAAATTTTCTATAAAAATCTGGCAAGGCTTAAATTATTTTGTTATTCTTCTCAAAGGTGCTATTAAAAGAATTAAATGACTTTTTTTATTAAGTAAGCTTGCAAAATAAGGACTATTTTATGCAAAGCGCCCAAATGTAGGCAACAGTTTAGTTTTCAATGAAAAAATTACACTCCAAACAAGGGATAAGATTGCATGAGCGAGCTATAACAAGGAAATAGGGACTATTTTATGCAAAGCGCCCAAATGTAGGCAACATTTTAGTTTTCAATGAAAAAATTACACTCCAAACAAGGATACTATTGCATGAGCGAGCTATAGCAAGGAAATAGGGATTATTTTATGCAAAGCGCCCGAATGTAGGCAACATTTTAGTTTTCAATGAAAAATCGACACTTCAAACAAGGATACTATTGCATGAACGAGCTATAGCAAGGACAAAAGGAATTAATTATACATAAATTACGAGAGTTTCTTCTACTTAAATATGCATACGCTGCTTAAGTAGACCAAGGACACGGAAAAGTGAGCGTAAAGCGAAGTAGCATGTGGTTTTGGGATAACGAAATGTAGCAGAAAGATTGGCTTAAGTATAATTTTGCCGTAACGAGAATGACCAACACGTAGCTGCGCCTAACAAGTAAAAATTAGAAGGCTTCATACACCGCTCGCACGCTTAATAAGTACGTTAATATAACGAAATTATGCGGCAGCTGCGTTAAAACGATTAATAATAATGGCGAGATGGAATCTCTATAGCCTGTTGATGGCCGAAACTAATCAGCGTGTTTAGAGGGTGCCGGCGTTGGACAAAGGGACTGACGTTTTTATTGTTAGCGCTATTTTTAGTCACTTTTTTTATAATTTTTTGTGATTTGTTTGTAGTTTTTTTTAAATTTTTTTCTTATTTTTTTTAAATTTTTTTCTTATTTTTTTAAATTTTTTTCTTATTCTTTTGTATAATTTTTTTTTTTAATTTTTTTTTTAATTTTACGCTTGTTTGATGGACTTTTTCGGAGGAAATGTCCAAAATTACGCGGCAGCAGCGGCAAAGTCAAAAAATCAGCAACCGCAGCGAAACTAATAGCGGTAATTATCACGCACCGGCTACAAATTATACACAACACATAAATATAAGTGCGATTATGTATGTATGTGTGTGTTTGTAAGTATATGTTTATCTAATAGATATGAAAGAATTGATACCGTCAAGTTAATGTCAGGTTATGTCAGCCAAGGTGTTTGAATGAACGTCCGACGAATGAGTTATGAATTTGCCGCCGAAGACTCCGATGACTCACGAAGCGCATGAAGAATATGAAAATGCCTGCTGGGCTTTTGACGCGCAGCAATGGCGAAAGGTTGAAAGTACCGACGCACCAACACCTCTGACACTCGGCACAGCAGGTAAGCAGCAGCAGCGTTGAAGGTACAAAAATACCCATTTGTATGGGGGCACAAAAAGTGCTGAAGTAGCGCTGAAAGGGAAATGTAAACATATTTATGCGAAACATAAGAGCGCCGCATAAGCATAACCAATTTATGTATACAAACAAACAAAAGGCCGATCCTGACTGCATAAGCGGCTGTATGGGTAAGTAAATTGCAGACAAGCAGACACAGACACAACAACAACAACAGCAACAATAACAAGAGTAATGTAGGGTGTTTATAAGAGCTTGTCGAAGCAAACCTGTAATTAACAGCAAAATAACAAGAAACTAAATGCGTTAAAAGCAAACAACAATTTAGCAGACGTGTGAAATGCAGCTAAAAGATACCAGAATTAGAGAGCAAACAGGCACACACACATACACAAGTGTATTGTATGTGGATATTGCGGCTGAAAAGTAGTGCACGGCAAGCAAGGAAATGAGCTATGGAAACGCAATTTGCTTAGAAATAAACGCTATGCGACAAATACGCAGAATGCAACAACAACAAGCACAACACAAAGAAAAATTGAAGGAAGGGGGGAAAAATGAGGGCTAACTAACTGCCAAGCATATTTATTAGCTGCATTGAGACGCTCATAAAAATGGTTGATGAAGTTATAACTCAAACTGGAGAGAAAAACACACAAGCACACGCATACGAACACACACACATTCAAACATATTGTACATACAAACAACCAAACATGCAAATGCGTGCAACCTTTCGTTTTGGCGGCGGGAGTGTGGGGGGGTTAATGCTTGAAATGTGTTAATTACGAACGTAAAATGGAACTGGGTCGATAGACTCTATTAGCCGGCGCAAACTGCTACTGCTACGCGCGCTTACGCACACACACGCATACATACGCGCGAAAAAAAACAAAAACCAACACACGCTTAAACAGTTTCACACGCATGGCGGTTGTGTGAAAAAAAACATGTCCAACTGGCTAATCTGGATAAAGTGTTGCACGCCGACGGCACGCAAGCCACCCAAAAACGCTGTTACGACCAAAGCCACCACCGTTTGCCGTCGGCAGATGTAACCAGTTACACCGGTGTTTGGTGGCTGGTGGCTGCTGCCTGGTGCGTGCCTTGTCGTTGTCGCTTACATATGTTGGAAATGATAGAATTACATAAAGCTGGAATGTTGCAAATCTAGTGCGCCGCCATATGCATATGTGTGCGCGTCTGTATGTATGCATGTTTATCTATGCGCTCGTTTTGGGGCGAAAATGCAGCAAATTGACAAAAAAACACATATATAGCAAGCAGTTAACAAGGACATGTTGTATTTTCGATTTCCGGTGTTAGAAAATAGATAATAAAACGTTTTATAGGTTTGAATATTGTGACTGAGGGTGCCATTCGTTAACGAAGCGTAAGTGTTTTTGATGTAAGCACTTGATTTCGATAGTTTAGTTTGTATGACAGCTATATGTTATAGTGGCCCGATCTAAACAATTTCTGCGAATATTGTATCTTTGCTTTGACCAATAATTCATGCCAAATTTGGTGAAAATATCTCATCAAATAAAAAAGTTTTCCATACAAGCACGGGATTTCGATAGTTCAGTTTGTATGACAGCTATATGTTAGAGAGATCAGATTACAAACAAATTTTCGGATATTATATGATTGCCTTGCACAATAATCGATGCCAAATTTCGTGAAGATATCTCGTCAAATAAAAAACTTTTCCATACAAGCACTCGATATTAATCGTTCAGTTTGTATGACAGCTATATGTTATAGTGGCCCGATCTAAACAATTTCTGTGGATATTGTATCTTTGCTTTGACCAATAATTCATGCCAAATTTGGTGAAAATATCTCGTCAAATAAAAAAGTTTACCATACAAGCACTCGATATTAATCGTTCAGTTTGTATGACAGCTATATGTTATAGTGGCCCGATCTAAACAGTTTCTGTGGATATTGTATCTTTGCTTTGGCCAATAATCCATGCCAAATTTGGTGAAGATATCTCGTCAAATAAAAAAGTTTACCATACAAGCACTCGATATTGATCGTTCAGTTTGTATGACAGCTATATGTTATAGTGGCCCGATCTAAACAATTTCTGCGGATATTGTACCCTTGCTTTGGACAATAATCGATGCCAAATTTCGTGAAGATATCTCGTCAAATAAAAAAGTTTTCCATACAAGATTTGAATTTTCATCGTTCAGTTTGTATGGCAGCTGTATGCTAGAGTGGCCCGATCTGAAAATTTTCTGCAGATGCTGTGCTCGTGCTTCGGAAAATAATCCCTGCTAAATTTCGTGAGAATATCTCTTCAATTAAAAAAGTTGTATTTAAAATAATATTGCTAGCGCTATATTTCTATGTTATCGATTTTTTAATTATAATTTTTCGATAATTTTTATATTTCAGGTTATCGATATTTTATGTATAATTTACCGATGTTATCGATTCTTTAAATCATAATATACCGATAATTTTAAAAATTCAGGTAATCGATTTTGATATAAAATTTCAGCGATATTATAGCGACAAATACCTAAGTTGTAAATTTTAATTTTTTTTGTATATAACTTCGTGATTTTCAAATATATTGTTTTCGAATTTTAATGGTAAATGTTCGATAGATTTTATATTTCAAGTTATCGATAATTTATATATAATTTTATCGATAAATGCTTTAATTGTTAATAACGATAACAAATGTATCCAAATCTGAGTTTTTAAAATATATTGCTATGTTATCGATTTTTTTGCTAAAATTTTTCGTAAAGTACTTTTAATTGTTAAAATAGTAATAATTTTTATTTTTTCAATCTAAATTCGTGATTTTCAAATATATTGCTAAGCTGTATTTCTTTCAACCATAGTTTTCGAACATTTTTATGAAATATAAATTATTGACATTTCATATATAGTTTTATTGATAGTAAGTCGATAAATAACTAAGTTGTAATAAATTTTAATTTTTGTTTAATCCAACTTCGTGATTTTTAAATATAATATACTAAGTTGTAATAAATTTTAATTTTTTTTTATTCTAACTTCGTGACTTTCAAATATATTGTTTTCGAATTTTAACGGTAAATGTTCGATAGATTTTATATTTCAAGTTATCGATATTTTATATATAATTTTTATCGATATTTAATCGATAATTAACTTTAGTTGTTACAAAAAGTAATTAGTTTTATTTCTTTTAATCTAAATTCATCATTTTCGTGATTTTTTTTGAATATATTTCCAATGCTGTATCGCTATGTTATCGATTTTTTCTACACGATTTCTATAACTATTACATTTTAGGTAAATTCTCAATCCAAATATTTTTGCTATATTAACCTTTTATGGAATATCTTAATACCAAAATTATTGAAACTGTTTTTTCGCAAATCTCACCACAAATAAGCACTTGACCTAGAACAACAGCATCATCTACAACAACAATAAACAATGTATAAACACCAAGAACATAAATAACACGACAACAATGCCGACAACTTCCACAGCGATTTGTCAAAGAACCCTCCAAAAATGTAAAGCACACACCCAAAAAACACTTAGAGAGTAGTGACGCATATGTGTGTAGCGCCATTGTCAGCTTTCCGGCGGCAAAACTTCATCTGCAGCCAGGAAATCACTGTCTAATGGCAAACATTTGTAGATGTTGAATTTAATCAAGAACGCACATTTCACTCCCAACGGAGTCATAAAACAGCCATTATAAATGCACGCACACACATACACACGCATACACGCGCGTTTGTGGAGGTGAAGAAGTCGTTAGCGGTGAAACGGGGAGTTAGGCGACGAAAAAAGATGAAACACTGTTTAATGCCAAGTGACAATGAAGACAGGCATAACTATGAAGCTTATACAATCGCATATAACGGTTAAGCAACGCAAGATGGGGGAGGCGATCTGCTCACAAACAAACCAGCGGGAGCGAGTAATAACAAAGGAAATGGGCATAAACGATTACAATGGGCATGCCACGGATGTTCGGCGTTGCTGCAGACGGCGAGGTGAGAGAGACAGTTTAAATTTACATATTTGATTTAAAAGCAATATGTGTGCATATCTATATACTTACATATGTATGTATGTATGTGTGTAATTGAGGAAAGAGAGCTGCCAAATAATTTCCAATTTCAATTTAAAACTCGCCGAATCTATCGAAAAATTGGGGTAGGGGCAAAAGGCGACAAAGGGAGAAATTAAAACAAAGCGAAAAAAACGCCAAACACAAAGCATAGATAAATAAAGAGATAAGCAAATTTGCTGCAAAAGGAAATTTCAGCGCAAAAAATCACAACACTCCACGCAAAGGAGCGCGGTGTTGCGGCTCGCGAACGACTCGCGTGTGGGTGGGCGACCGGATTACAATTAAAAGCTTGTGCTGATGCGCTGCTGTCACTAGAATTTACTCATGCGAGTATGTTGGCATATGTACAAATATGCGAGTGCTGTCCGCCTACAAAACAATGCGGCATACAGTGGCGGTCCTTGGAATGTGAACACGGCTTTCAAGGTTAGTAATTTGGTATACTTATTAGTATTTCAGATTTTGCTACTTCAGTATTTGTTGTTGTTGTAGCGGCATAAAATATTGTGTCAACTATTTTGGACGAATTTTGAGAAGTTTTTGTTGTAGAAAATTTAAAAAAAAAATTTTTTTTATAATTTTTGTTGTAGCGGCATGCAATTTTTTATAATATTTTGGAATTTTTTTTAAATATTTTGGATTTTTTAGTAATTCTAGTATTTTTTAAATTTTTTGTTGTAGTGACATAAATATTTTGCAAACATTTTGGACGAATTTTGAGAAGTTTTCCTTGTAGAAAATTTAAATTGAAATTAAAAAAAAATTTTTTTTATCATTTTTGTTGTAGCGGCCGGCATGCAATTTTTTTTAATCATTTTGGAATTTTTTTTTTATTTGCAATTTTTTTAAACATTTTGGTTTTTTAGAAATTCTAGTATTTTTTTAAAATTATTTTTAAATTTTTTGTTGTAGTGACATAAATATTTTGTAAACATTTTGGACGAATTTTGAGAAGTTTTTCTTGTAGAAAATTTAAATTGAAAATTGAATTGAAATTTTTTTTTTATAATTTTTGTTCTAGCGGCATGCAATTTTTTTAACATTTTGGAATTTTTTGATTTAATTTGCAATTTTTTTTAAACATTTGAATTTTTTTTAGAAATTCTAGTATGTTTTAAATTTTTGTTGTAGTGACATAAATATTTTGCAAACATTTTGGACGAATTTTGAGAAGTTTTTCTTGTAGAAAATTTAAATTGAAATTTTTTTTAAATTTTTTTTATAATTTTTGTTGTAGCGGCATGCAATTTTTTTTAACATTTTGGATTTTTTTTTAATTTGCAATTTTTTTTAAACATTTTGGATTTTTTTAGTAATTCTAGTATTTTTTAAATTTTTTGTTGTAGTGACATAAATATTTTGCAAACAGTTTGGACGAATTTTTAGTACTTGTTGTTGTAGAAAATTTAAATTAAGAATTTTTTAATTTTTTTACAATTCTTTGTGGTAGCTGCATATATTTTTTTTAACATTGTTGAATTTTTTTAAACACTGTGGATTTATTTTCATTTTGACTTTTTTTAAATTCTAGTATATTTTTAAATTATTTTTCAACTTTTTGTTATAGCGACATATTTTGTAACGAATTTTTAGTATGTAGTTCTTGTTGTAGAAAATTTAAATTGAAACATTTTTAAATTTCTTTTTATATTTTTTTGTTGTAGCGGCATAGTTTTTTAAAATTTTCGATTTTTTTTTAGTATTTTGGAAATTGTTTAAAAGTTCTAGAATTTTGAAAAATTATTTTTTAATTTTTTGTTGTTGTAGCGACATCATTTTTAAAGAAATTGTTGTTGGGGAAAATGTTGAAATTATTTTTAAACTTTTTGTTGTTGTAGCGACGTCATTTTAATTTTTGGAGAATTTTTTAAAATTATTTTCAAGTTTTTTGTTGTTGTATCGATTTTTTTTTAAAGAAATTGTTGTTGTGAAAAATATGTAAATAATTTTTTAATTTTTGTAAAATTTTTAAAAATTATTTTTAATTTTTGTAAAATTTTTAAAAATTATTTTCCAAGTTTTTTGTTGTTGTATCGAATTTTTTTTAAAGAAATCGTTGTTTTGAAAAATAAGTAAATATTTTTTTAATTTTGGTAAAATTTTTACAATTATTTTTCATTTTTGTAAAATTTTTAAAAATTATTTTCCAATTTTTTGTTGTTGTGTCGAATTTTTTTAAAAGAAATTGTTGTTGTGGATGATTTTTAAACTTTTTTGCTGTTGTAAAGACAATATTTTTTTTAATTATTGGAAAATTTGTCAGAAAAAGCTGAAAACTTTTTAATTATTTTTTATTGTTGTTGCGACAGTTTTATTTCTTGTTGTTGTAGAGGAGTTGATATCGGCATATTTGATATTATATTCGAAGTTTTATTGAAAATACATACATATGTACGATCGTACCTCGCGTTCCAGCACATTTTAGTTGAACACAGAGTTGCATTTTGGTACTTTAGTGCGCTGCATTCAGGTAGTGCTAATAGTTAGACTAATTCTACAAAATTTGCTGCGAACTTTATCGGATATTTTTCCAAAATTTTACAGGTTTTCTGGATAGATTGCTTTTAAAAATATATTTGGTGGCTTCTCGCAGAAACAGTTTTAGCACAGAATTTGGATTTCAACACTTTTTCGCATATTTTCCACTACTTTTCAAGCTGAATTATTTCAAAGTTTAAATAAAATCTAATTTTTCGTCATTTAATGTACAGAACTGGAGTTTCGCGTGAATATACATGTAAATACCGTTATATACGGCCATAGCATGGGCGCGCGAAATTATTTTTCGGGCCGTCAAAGTGTAACGAACGGAAATCAGCTAGCGAAAAAGGCAATATAAGCGATGATGAAGATGTGATGTATGGAAAACAACCCCGAGGGCTTCGACACACTCGAACACACACAAACACATACAAAAGAGAGTGCCACCGAAATGCGAAAGCCCGCGGCAAACAAAGCAATGATGTCGGGTGATTACTGTTGCCGCCCACAGCCGCCAACGCGTAAAATTCAATTAATATAGCAAACAACCGAACAACAACAACAAACAGAAAGTGGAGTACGTACTTGCAATCAAAGGTTGACGCATAAGAGCGAAAAATTGAATTGATATGTATGAATGAGTCAAAAAAGCGACGAAGAAAAAGAAGAAGCAGCAGCAAAAACGAAGAAAGTAAAAACAATGCGAGCTACAATTAAAACAACAATAGCATTTGCAAAAGAATAACAGCAGAAGGCAACAATGCCAAAGCAAAAACAACAATCGTAAGTAGCAGCAGCAGTAACAACAACAACAATAACTGCACCCCCGCAAGCCGTCAGAGCAATAATCAAGGCTAACAACATGTTTAGCTAATTAACACAAGGCCAGCAAAAAGCAAGTGCGATGTATAGCCGGGCGCAATAAAGCGCAAAAACACAAAGGAAAATGCACTTACACGCACACATATACGTATACATATGAATGAATGAAGAGAGGCATGTAGCAAGTAGCAGCACCGGCAGCAACATAGCCAACAACCGGCAACAATGTTGCGGAAACACAATGGATTGCATAAAACAACAACTACAATCACAACAACAACTACCAACAACTACAACGACAACAATAGCATGAGCAACAACAACAATTGCATGAGTAACAACAACAACAACAGATTTAATGACTGAGCGCAACATGTAGCATATCAGCAGGCGCTTAACATGCTCGGTCTGCCAATGCAGGTGGCACAACAAAAACAAACACACACACATACGCACACTTAGAAATGCAAACATTTTGGAATGTAAACAACGGCAAAAGTGAACAGCAGCTGTTGTGCCGCGCCATAAAAGCAAAACACAGAAGTTGGAAGGAAATGCAAAAGCTAAATACAACTGCAAAAACAATAACAATAACAACAACAATGGCGAAAACAGAAAACAACAATAAAAGCAATTACGAAAAACAACAGAAATCGCTTGCGAAAACAAAAACAAATGCAATAGCAAATTCAGACAACAACAACAACTGTTAAGGCAACAACAACAACTCAAATAGACATTGTAAGAGCCCACAGTGGGCCGGTGATAAAATCAACAGCAATAATAAAACCATCAGCAACAATAAAACAATTACAATAACATACTAAAGTTGTTGAGCAAAAAAACAGTTAGACTACAACAACAACAAACTGCTGCATTGTGACTGTAGGTTGTAGCATGGCAGCACGGCATGCCTCACCGGTAGCCGGCAGCGCGTAGTACTGCATTGTGCTTGTGGAGTATGTTCGGTTTTGAGGTTAGGGTGGAAGTTGCTGCATGCCGAAAGGGTTGTGCTGCGCTGTGCAGTGTTGGTAAAATTTAAATTCATTGCCGGCAAATTTAAAGCGGAAATATGTTTTCAATGTCAGTTAATTCTTAGCGAAATTGAGCTTGGCGCATTATGTTGAAAATATACCTGAAATTGATTTTTTATTTAATTTTTATAAAATAAAAAAAAAAATACGTTATATTCGATTACCCCGGAGCTATAAGACCCTGTACAAAGGAAAAAGTTTTGTATTAACTTAATTTGATTGATTTTGATTGATCAGTTTGTATGGCAGCTATATGCTATAGTAGTCCGATCTTGACAATTTCTTCGCAGATTGTACCGTTGCTTTGCACAATAATTCAAGCCGAATTTCGTGAAGATATCTCGACAAATGAAAAAGTTTTCCGTACAAGCATTTGATTTTGATCGTTCAGTTTGTATGGCAGCTATATGCTATAGTGATCCGATCTAAACAATTTGTTCGGAGATTGTACCGTTGCTTTGCACAATAATTCAAGCCGAATTTCGTGAAGATATCTCGACAAATGAAAAAGTTTTCCAAACAAGGATACGATTTTGATCGTTCAGTTTGTATGGCAGCTATATGCTATAGTGGTCCGATCTGAACAATTTCTTCGGAGATTGTACCGTTGCTTTGCACCAGTTAAATGTGCCAAATTTCGTGAAGATATCTCAACAAATGAAAAAGTTTTCCGTACAAGCATTTGATTTTGATCGTTCAGTTTGTATGGCAGCTATATGCTATAGTGGTCCGATCTGAACAATTTATTCGGAGATTGTACCGTTGCTTTGCACAATAATTCAAGCCGAATTTCGTGAAGATATCTCGACAAATGAAAAAGTTTTCCGTACAAGCATTTGATTTTGATCGATGAGTTTGTATGGCAGCTATATTCTAAAATAGTCCGATTACGACGGTTCCGTCAGAAGAGCAGCATCTTGGAGAAGAAAGGATGTTTTCAAAATTTCAGATCAATACATCTGATTTCATATCGATAGATCTAGAAAAAATATTCGGCTTCCAGGGTCTATCTTTGCATTGCTTCAACTTCAAGAAAAAGAGTTCATTTAGTTGCCTGGAGCAAATACTCTCTATGATAGTACTATCGAAGCTAAATAGATAGTTAAAATTTCGCAGATAACTAGTGAACGCAACTAACTCTATGAGTTTTCGATATTACTTAAGGGATTATATATAGCAGGAGTCGGAGTTCGAGGAAGACGACGATATGGGTTTCGAACTCTTCGACTAAACAGCTCAACACTAAAGTTTTAAACAGTTTCTAGAAAAACTCAAACTACTACTTTTCACTTAAATTAAAATGCAGTTCTTAGCTTTGGAAAGAGTTCCAAATAGAAAAATGGTCTCAATTGTGTGCTTGCAAGTCAAAATACGCTTCTCGAGCCAAGTTCTTTTGTGGAATACAACAGTAATTCGCCAATTTTGTTGCAGTGTCAGAAACCACAGGTTACTTTAGTAACACGATCTTACTAAAATAACTAACTAAATAGATCTTAATCTAGCACGCCTCCTTTCACGTTAGAAACCACAGGTTACTTTAGTAACACGATCTTAGTAAAATAACTAACTAAATAGATCTTAATCTAGCACGCCTCCTTTCAAGTTAGTTAACAGCATGCTGACTCATAGAATCTAAATAAACAAAGAAATAGGCGGAGGGAAATCTGGCCAGACGGTCTTTGTAGATTACGTCGCCTTTGTTTTGGGGATAGTTGGTATGAGTTGGGATACCGACACTGGAGACACACAATACAAAGGACTTCAAACAACCAAGTCATTTGTATAGCAACTGAAAAGAATAGATTATTATTATATTCCAACAATAGATTGGACGGCAGCCACGTTTTTGGGAGCAACAATAGGACTCTAGATGAGAGAAAAGAAATTAAGCAACATTCATTCAATGAAATGATGAAAGTTCAAATCAGAATAATAGCAAATCACTAAGCTAAATAGAGTAAGTATTATGCGAGTATATTGAAGTAAGTGCATATGTTGCTCTGATATGTGGCTGTGGAGCTTTAGAAAACTCGGAAAATTATTCAATTGTGCGTGCTTTTCCAGCACTGGCGCATGCTGGGAGCAATATAACGGCACAATGGCACAGTAATTACAATAATAATAATAATAATTTGGCGAATGTAAGTAAGTACAATGTGGAGCAAAGTAGCGAAAATCCGCACTGTGTGGACTGGGGCCAAAAAGACGACAACAAACACAATACAAACAACAACAACAGCAAAAACTTGGCAACAAAAAAAGTAGAATGCAAATACAATGGCGCTGCACAACACAAGCAACAATAGATACAATGGATGTGCCAAAAAGGGGCGTCGCGGTAAGGAAGTGAGTACAAAGTAGAAGTGCAGAGAGAAAGGAAACGCGAACATGGCTAAAAGGCCGCAAGCACACTCACATACATACATATATACACACATAGAAAAAATGCAACGGAGCATAAGCGCAAATAAACAAGAGTGAAAGAGAGACGATACGCCAGTGAGTGAGTGAGCGAGACAGCGCGCGAACGAGCGAGCTTGGCCAGTGATGCAAAACAAGCAACACCCATTGCAAACAAAAGCAAATACAATAACAAAAGCAAATAATAAAACACAAAACAACCAGACAAATTGCCCAGCAGCAAACACACACACACACCCATGCATGCACACATTTACATACAACTCAATGCTTTGTTTGTTTGTTCGTGTGCGGCTGAGTTGAGTCAAAAAGGACAATATGGCTGGCTGGATGGATGGCTGTATGGCTGGCAGTCGAACGCCGGACAAGCAGGAAGGCTGGATAAAAGCCTCAAATCGAGAGCCAAGGCATAACAGGAAATACATAAATTTGCAAGTCGAGTGTGCCAAGGACGAAGAAGTGCGCCTTTCGTTCAGCGTACGCTTGCAAAAGGCGAAAGGCGCAGCAGCAGCAGCAGCAGCAAGCGTTGGCAATACGGAAATAAACAATACAAATAAATACAAAGCGTTGCAAGTTCAAAGGAGGCGGTTTACATTGCATACGAAATAGACAGAGAGCATGATGTAGTTGAGCGCTAGTAGTGGAGGTGGCAGGAAATTATAAACAACAGCAATAACAATTAAAAATAAAAGCGGCAACATATGAGTGGTTGGTTGGTTGGTTGGTTGGTTGGCTGACTGGCGCTGGATGACTAACTGAATGAATGGCGGGCTGGCTGGTCGCATGGATGGACGCAAGGATGGATGGATGGATGGTTGGATGCATGAAAGCATAGTTGGAGTGTTGGTTGTTTGGTTGCTTGATTGTTTTGTTGAAGGATCAGCGATAACAAAACATAGATAATGAAACAAACAAAATGTATTTCTGTACAAACAATAGTCGACAATTAAATGGAGTAAAGCACTTTGAAAGCCAAATTACACCCAAACACACACACACACACACAAACACATCCATATTTAAATGTAAAAAATACAATACCAACAATAGGTGGAAAAAAAGTAGAGAGCAAGTAAAACTTTTTGAAGTGGAGATTGCGCTGCGATAGCTTGTGTGTGAGTGTATTGGGCATATCCATGTGGCATGCGATAATGATATATGTAATTAAAGGCTTTTTAACTAGCCCCAATCAAGGAAATGGTTAATGTTACATGTGCACATGCAAACATACAAACAGTTATGTATGTATATATGTATGTATATCAAACATACATACATACATATATACACACATATGCAAATATACACTTTACGTTGAGTTCAGGCAGTCGAGCGCTTAATTAAAAAAGACAATCTTTCTCGCCATGCTTTAATTGACTTTGAAAGTGGACTTGTACTCGTTGGTTGCAGGATTCCACTTACATATGCGAGGGTTGCAAGCGAAAGTTTGCACACCGTAAATGATTAGTATAGTGTAGTGAAGAATCCACAAAGCCCAAATAACACTAATATAGCGCAAACAGCAAATTAGTCCAAAAAACTAATTAAAAAAAGTATATCAAGTGTCGAAAAGAGAATTTGAAATTTGCATTTTCGAGCCAATGAGGACGATGTAAAGCGGCTAATGGCACACATACATGCTTATACGCCTCGTATAAACAAACATAGCCTAAAACAGCATTGCTGTCGTGCGAAAAGCTTTACTGAGCAGCCATGAGGCGTTCCGAGGCGGCTTTAAGGGGTCATAACCACTTGCAAATTTGAAGAATTTTTTGTATGACTTGAAAAGGCATTTTCTTCTTCTACTTTACTGCTTGCAACTTGGCGCCAATTCGAGATACCAAGTGCAGCCAGGTCCTTCGCCATCTGATCTCTCCAATGGAGTGGAGGTTTTCCACTGTTTCCCTGGCAGGTACAGGTACGAATATTTTCATAACTGGAGTTGAGAATGTTGAGGAGGCTTATCCCGGTAGTTGGCACAGATTGTGTGGTCTCCCTTTTTGTGGATTGGGCAGAGCACACTTAATTACCAATCATTGGGCATGTTTTCGTCCGACCATATTCTACAAAGAAGCTGATGCATGTTCCTTATCAGTTCTGCGCCGCCGTATTTGAATAGCTCGGCCGGCAATCCATCTGCTCCAGGTGCTTTGTTGTTTTTCAGACGGATAATGGCTATTCGAACTTCTTCATGGTCGGAAAATGGAACGTTTGCTCCATAGTCATCGATTAGGGAATCGGGTTCATCATCTGCCAGTGTTATGCTTTCCGTAACATTCCCTCCATAATTTTAGTATGCTCTTCGCATCAGTCACTACATCACCTCTTGCGGTTCTACAAGAGCATGCTCCGTTCTTGAAACCTTCTGTTAGTCGCCACCTTAAGTCCTCAAGAGACTCAAACGAAGGGTCAATCGGGTCCGATAAGACATCGCAGCCGATTGGAAGTTGGAATTGGATCGGAACACCCCGGCTTACACCGCCTTTCTTGTGAACAGCTATGTACCTACCCAAGGCCGGCATCCCAACGCTTCCGCAGCTATCCTACAGCACAGATGTGGCCCCTTAAACTTTTCTCTTTCTTTGCCTGAAAAGGCCGATGAAAGGCAAGCATTTTGAGACGACAAAGGGGATCCAAGCGGAAAATGCCGTCCGTGACGCCTTAAATGCAACAGATTAGGTGTCCGTCACAATTGAGGAGACTTAAATGTCCTGCCTCTCCCACGAAGTAATAGTTAACCGATGGTTCCATGGGAGAGTGTTAAGTTGGGAGTAGGATAAGTTTAGCGGACTAAAAATCCGCACCTCGGCTTTCGGTGCTTCCCCTACTATAAAAAAACATACATATGTACATACTTATGTATATGTATGTACATATGTAAATATACCATATGTAAATCTCCACATTCGTGCGCCAAAAACTAGTACAACCGCAAAGCAATACAAAAAATACAACCAAAAAAATACCAATTAAAATAGCAAATTATAAAAACAAAAAGAACAACAAAAATGTTAGTAAAAAATAATTAAATTAGCACTAAGCCGTCTGCATGGCGTTCTAAAGCATTTACTGCCGTTGGACTTGCTGCCGTCGGTGGTTGCTCTATGTTTTTGCAGCTGCAGCGCAACTAACGGATAATCGCTTGCACTGAAAACAGCGGCAGTAACGAACAAATAAAAAAACAGATTTTGATTAGACTCTTTAGTTGCGCTTTTCGTATTAGTATTCATGGTTTTAAGGCTTAACTCAAACATACAGACTTGTTTATTTATTTAACGGTACTTTAAAATTTAGACAACACGTGCTCTTGCCTCTTGACGTGGACTGATTTCAAATTATACCAAAATATTGGTTTAGCTGGCACAAAAGTGTTGGAAACCATGTAATTAAGCTTATAATGTAGTGTTTATAGGTTATGTAAATATGTGTTAGGGTTTGTTGGCAACGTCATGGTGAACTATACCGGTTTGTTTATTAATTCTTTTCGAGGCAGCGCTGATTTTAGGTGACGATTGAGTATGAAGGGTCTTAAGCTGGCACAAGCATGACAATAGGTTTGCTTCTGGTGTTCATATAGTTGGCAACACTGTTTTAAAAAGCATACAATTTCATTACACGACTGTTGTGCGAAATTCTGCATTTCAAAATTATTTAATTACATATTTTTTTAACAAAATTTACTACCGAAATGCGAAGTCAGTGGCCTCAACTCTAAGCGCGCTACGTCCAATTTATGGTCGTCATAATCGTCCTGGCAGATCAGAAATTGAGCGTCCAATGGAAAAATTTTAATCCACAGGAACAGAACAAAATGTTCCCATGCCAGTGAGGCAAAGAAGTGCCCGCAGTGTCGAGAAAATTGGTGCCGCTAGCGCATCAATTGAGGAAGATCCAAATCAGTCTGTCACATGTCGTTCTCAAGCGTTGGGCATCTCTGTGACGTCGTTGTGACGAATTTGGACTAAGACAATATGTGGTTCCAACAAGACGGCGCCACAAGCCACACAGCGAATGTCATAAACGGTTTATTGAAAACCAAGTTTGGTGAACGTGTTCTCTTACGAAATGGCCCCCAATTAAAGGTCGTGCAAATTGACACCGTTAGACTTTCCTGTGCGGCTACGTCAGGTCTATGGTCTATGCCAACAAGCCAGCGACGGTTGGTGAATATCGGCCGATTTATGCTTGCTGTGCAAAAGAAATCTTGTTTCATACATAATGGCATCGAATGTATTCTCAAAGGATTAAAGAATTTCATTGATATCCCAAACCGATTTTGTCTTATAGAAAAACCCGTTAGTTTTCCATAAATGACAGTTTTCCATACAATACCATAACAGTTTTTAAGCTGATCAAAAAATAAATTTTCGCAGGTAAGAAACGACTAAAATTTCGAGTAAAACTCAAGTTTTTGTTTTTAAAACGCCGTTTTGTCAAAGTTTGTGCTTTTTTTTCGTCTATACTGCAAGCCATTGTAAGTACAATATTTTCTAGCAGAGAATTTTTTCTAGTTTTATCCACGGAGAAGCCCGAAATCATTGCAGCAGTGGAGGAACCTTCTCTTTATCAAAAACACAAACCTGCGAGTGGTACATACCTTTTGAAGACGGTCGAGCGCTCATTGAAGACTTGCCTCGTAATGGACAGACGACCTTCGACCTCTTCAACTGATGAATATATTGAAAAAGTGAGAGATATGGTGTTTGAAAATCATTAGGCAAGTGTTAGTGAGATGACAAGAGAGCTTGATATCTCCCACGAGTCCGTTTGTTTGAATTTGGTGAATATTTTGGATATGAAACGCGTTCTTGCTCGACTCGTCCCGATAAAGCTGAATTTTTTCATAAATAATACCGTATACAGGTCTCTTTGGGCATGTTGGATCGTTCAAATTCCGATCCCACATTCATGGATAGCACTAAAACTGCCGCTGAGACATGGGTTTATGAGTTTGACACGCAAGCAAATCAACAATCATCGGAATCAAAAATCAAGTTGATACTCATTGTTTTCTTCTATATTCGTGGTTTGGTGCATCATGAATTAAACCAAAGTGGCATACGGTCAATAAGCAGAGATCTATTTAGCTGTATTGAGGAGTTTGCGTGAGAAAATCCGTGGATATTGGCCATATTTGTGGAAGAACAATTCAAAAAGTTTACACGATGATAACGCATCGAGCTACAATTGTGACCCAAATCAAAGCCAAAAATGCAATAAATACCATCTATCAATCACCGTATTCACCAGATTTGGCCGCGTGTGATTTCTTCCTACTTCCCAAACTGAAATTGCCCCTCCGTGGAACCTGTTTTCAGTGGATCGAGGAGATAAAACAAAATTCGCTAAAGGAGCAGAAAGGTCTGATCCCAAAAAGTGCTTGTGAAAAATGTTTCGAGGACTAGAAAACTCGTTGGCATAAGTGTAGTTACATCTAGTGCGGATTACTTTGTAGGCGTGAATTTCAGAATACCGACTTTGAATAAAAATAGAATACATTATGGAAATCTCTAGAGTACGTTTATATTCATATTTTAAGACTTTTAAGATACATATATTCTAGAGTTATCAGCAACTAAGCTCTATAAAATCCGATTTTTTTTTTTTTTGAAATTTTGGAAACCGTACACATTGTCCTCTTTGTTGTGCTCTCTCTCACTTTGCAATTTGTCCCCGAATAGTTGTCCTCTCTCTCACTCTGCAATTCGCCCCGAATAGTTGATGCGTAACACATTAACTCGATATATCAACATAATACAGGTGGAACTCTAGTCCCAAACATTAGCAATAAAATAATCTGCTCTGAAGCTGCTTGCTTCTACATCATTAGCGCCAGCTAAGTCCATCAGGCCACCTGTCCATCAATATAAGACCATAATTCCATGTGCATTCAAGGACGGCCTTTCATGGTTATTAACGCAACTAGGAGATAATCTGCAGCACAAAGCATTAAATCACCCACACATAATAAAACTACTTGCCCCCGAAAAATTTGCACAAACTCTACAGTAACCAATAATGTGCCTGAGACGCCAAGGAAACCGCGGAAAAGCCGACGCAAACACACGCACCGGGCAGTTCCAAACAAAGCATAAGTAATTACGCAGCCTGGGCGTGGCAAGCTGCACCGAGTCAAGTCGAGAGGATGCGGCTACTTAAGGGATTACACACAGCGTGATCGAATGCCACATAAAATAACCGCTTCATATTGAAACAAAGCAAAGAACAAATTGTGTAACCAGAGATTACGACAAGGGATTAACACCTAGGCAACATGAAGGCATGGTTGTGCAACAAAATCAGATGACAAAAACAAAGAGGTTTGTTATAAACAATAGGAAAGTATACTTATATTGTACGAATATGTATGTGTGCGTAGGATTAAAGCTTAGACTTGCCAAAATGACAAAGGTTGCAGAAGCAATAATAATGGCGACTCAGTTGAGGAGCGCGCAGTTTGTGTAGCGAACAACGGTGCTTTCGTATATGTCAGAGCGCGAGGCGGTGTCAGCTGACAGCGAGCGCAATTGTATCATATTATTACTTTATAACGGCTTTGTAATATGCCAATGGAAGGAATGTAGGAAGCACTTGGCTTAGGTGTTGTCTGCAACCACAGCACCCTGGCCGGGAGAACAGCGTTTTCTCAATAAATAAAGGGTGTTGCTTATTGAAACAGGTGTTAAATAATAGCCGAGGGTTGTTTGCTCTGCTGCCGCTCTACGGCGCATAAAGGAACTGGCTAGGCAGTAATAATAATGCTGAGGAACCTAAACGTGAGTAGAAGACTTATTGAAATTGATTTCATTCAATTGTCTGCTATTCTGTTTAAAATTGTAAAATTGATTTCAAAGAACTTCGGGTGCGTAACACGCTCTGCGAGTACATTAGTGTCTAACAAACTAAGCGTAAGAAATAAATTGAATGGAGCTAAAATTTCTAAAAGAAGAGTACAATGAATAAAATTAATGAGTTTAGCATAAGAAAAAATCTCTAAGTGCCTATATAGACGGATTGGTGCGTGTATCCTTGCCTGTCTTCAAGAGCCTGGCTCACAATGGCGCGACAACAATGGGCCTGCGGTCGCTCGAATGCATTTTTAATAGGATAAATTTGTATAGATCGTTCGTAAAAGGAATCCAGCAATTGTTAAAGGCTGTAATAATATTTTTTCAAAGATTAAACCTTTGCGTTTTTTGTTATTGTTGCTGAACCGTGCAGATTTTTATTTATTCAACGGCACAAACCCGCGACAGAAAAGGTATTAAGCAGTAATGCAGCGTCATTGTTTACTTTTTTGGTGTGACTCAGAGAGCGCTGACAGCTCACTGAGGTGAGTCGTGACGTTATTATCGATAATCGATTATTAATCAATGCTGGAGTGTTTGGTAAGAGGCTGTTCACACGCTTACTGTTGTTTTGTTGAGAGACATTGTAAGTATAAAATATATTATTATCATATTAGGGGTGGCGTTGACAGCAGAAAAGAAGAAAAAAACAAGAAAAAATTAGAAATAATTGAAAGAAATATTCAAAAAAAAAAAAAATACTGAAAAAAAATTTAAAAAAAATACTGAAAAAAAATTTAAAAAAAAAAAATACTGAAAAAAAATTTAAAAAAAAAAAAAAAATACTGAAAAAAAAAATTTCAAAAAAAATTATTGCATAAAAACAACATTTGCGGCTTTTCCGCGGATTATAGTCGCAAACTTGCGCGCGAATAATTGTTCGATACGTTACAATACGCCAAGGATTCAAGGATTTAAGCAAATTACAAATTTCCAAAACTTTCGCTAGCAACAACGCTCTACTCAGGGGAATAAAAAGCGGAAAATTCACATGCTGCCGCAGGTCAAACCCAGTGGGGGCGTGACAGAAGGTGAAAATAATAATAGAGATTGAAGAATGGCCAATGTTTGAATACGCGACTGGGCCCAATAATTGAAAATGATATGAAAACTTTTTGAGGGTTGCAAACCTTTGTGACAATATTGCATTGTTGCTCTGCTTTGTGGCGCAAAATTTGCATTGACAAAAGCTGAAAAGAAAAATTGCAATTGTAATGCACGCAATAGAATCTCGATTTTCATTGTAGACGAACTGCAAGGCAACACAAAAGCATAGGGCGAACGGATTATAAATGAAGCATTTGAATAAATAAGAAAGTAGCGGTTGAAATGAGCAAACATAGCTGAACGCCGACCGAGGTGGCCAATGTGCAAGGGTTTGCGCAAACCGTTGGTTGAAAGCGAGAGACTTATGGTAAAGTACTAAGGTAAATATTTATGCAGTGACTTTGTGGGATTATTTTCGCAAAATTTTTTTTGTAGAAAAGTTGTAAAGAAAACAATGAAATGGAAATTTGCAAAAATAATGTTGGGAAATTAAAAATATATACATATATATATTAATGCAAAAAGTAGATATTTCGAGAAACAATAATGAAAGAAATAAAAAAACGAACCGGATGTTAAAATGACCATATATCTTCCGCATTACCTTTTCTCACGAAAACTCGTAACGTCGACTCATCAGAAGTTGTCTTCGTCTATGCATCTGTACCGTATAGCAGGATGGAGATGATGAGTGACTTGTAGAGTTTGGTTTTTGTTCATCGAGAAAGGAGTTTACTTTTCAATTGCCTACTCAGTCCGAAGTAGCACCTGTTGGCAAGAGTTAATCTTCGTTGGATTGCGCGATGGAGCTTGTTGTTGGTGTTAATACTGGTTCCAAGATAAACGAAGTTATCTACGACTTCGAAGTTATGACTGTCAAGAGTGACGTGGGAGCCAAGTCGCGAGTGCGACGACTGTTTGTTTGATGGCAGATGTTTCTTCTTGCCCTCGGTCACTACCAGACCCACACGCTTCGCCTTTTTATCCAGGCCGAGAAAGCAGAGCTAACGGCGCGGATGTTGCGGTCAAAGATATTAAATCATCGGCCTAAGCCAGTAGTTGTACACTCTTGTAGAAGATTGTAGCTTCTCTATTCAGGATCCGGATCAGTTCCGATAACATTGACCCGACTGTCGTAGGTACGGCAAAAAAGCGGTATCTTTCGGGCTGCTCAGGTTCGAATGTCCAGGGATCCAGTCAAGAATTTTTTTAAAAAAAGTAAAATACTTCAAAGGGTTTTTGTAATGATCGAACAACGGGTATCTTATTGTATACATAACTAAATACAGTCTCTACCAAAACGGATTACGTGACTTTGACAGCTCGTGGCGGCCATATTTGTTTACTGATTTCTGTCAAATTTTGTCCTAGGGTTGAGTACAGTTTGTCATTTTATCGGGGTCGTGTTCCTTCTGTAGAAATCCGTACATGAAAAACAACTTCAAACTAAATATCTACAATTCAGTCTTTCAGACCGAAATTGTGAACATAACAGAAGGTGACAAGTAGGCTTCTGCTTTAATCAGCATGCTAATAAACATTTTAGTGGATAGCGAAGCGGCAATTAAGGTCATCCATAGCGTCAATACTAAGTCTCATTGCCTTAGGTTATACAACCAGACAATAAATAGACTTTTAGTTTTAGTGTAGATGAGCTGGACCGCTCAGGCTCAGCTGCAGACATAATTCCCATAAGCTGTCCCAAGCCATTCAGCATTTTGGAGAATTCTATGAAGAAAATGATACTACAGGAGCACCAAGAGATCTTGGAACACAAGGAAAATCAGATTCGACAGAAGACAGAACAAGTCTCATTGCCTTAGGTTATGCAAACAGACAATAAATATACTTTTAGTAGGTAACGATAGCTCTCTGGGTATGCGGGCATATGGGATCAGAAGGAAATGAAAAGGCAGGCCATTCAGCTTCGTGGTGCTTTGTATGAAGCAAGTGATACTGCAGGGACACCAAGAGGTCTTGGACAGACCAAAAAGCTCCTACTTTTAGGCAAAAGGAAGCTTAGAATTATTGTAGGGATTATCATCAAGGCACCTACCCTTAAGTTCCCACTTTCAGCAAATGTTAAAAATAGATTCGATGGAGGAATAAGAAGCATGCGCGAAGGATGATGAGCAGGTATATGTTCCACGGCTTCCAATACCCTAACATGAGCGACATTGGACAGCTGGGTTGGAAAAGTAACACATTTTTCTTTATAAAATACACTGGGTTTCTGGATAAGACTTAAATGGGTTACCAGACGGAACCACAATGAGGTTAAGGGCGGCCGCCTGCAGTCCGACACTCATGCAAAGAAATGGTTTACAATTTTGTAGTTTACCAAATATCGTGCGCGGAATCGTTGTGAATGTTGGAAAGGCTTACGGTGATTCAGATTTATCAAAAACAGAAGTCTTCAAAGGCGGTCGAGAGATGAAAATATTTAAAAAAAAAGTGAAGGAAAAAGATGATAATAGAGCTCGACATCTCTTGCGAGTTCATTCGAATGATTTTGGTGGATATTTTTGATATGAAACACATTCTTGCTCGACTCTTCCCGATTAAGATGAATTTTTCTTAGAAAAGTACCGTAAACAGATCTTTCTGGACATGCTCGATTGTGCGAATTTCGATCCCACATTCATGGAGAGCATTATAACTACCGATGCGCCTGGGGTTTATGAGTTTAATAAACAAACAAGTCAATAATCAATGGAATGGAGGGCAAAAACGAGCCGAAACTAAAGAAAAAACCACGCCAAAGCCGCACAAAAATCAAAGTTTTTTTCGATATTCGAGAGTTGGTACATCATGAATTTATACCAGAGGGACAAGTGATTAATAAGGACTTCTAGTTAGATGTATTGTGGCGTTTGTGTGAGAACATCCGTCGAAAACGGCCGAATTTTTCGATAAACAATTATGGATTTTATGGATTTTCGCATCGAGCCACAATTGTGACCGAATTTAAAGCCAAAAACGCAATGAATAACAACGATCAGCCACCGTATTCACCAGATTTGGCTACGTGTGGTTTCATCTTGTACCCCAAACTGAAATTGCTCTTCCGTGGAGCCCGTTTTTAGTGAATCGCGGAGATAAAACCAAATTCGCTGAAGGACCTCAAGGATCTGATCCCAAAAAGTACTTATGAAAAGTGTTTCGAGGACTGGAAAAATCGTTGGCATGTATTACATCTGGTTGGGATTACTTAGAAGGCGACAAAATAAATGTTGATTTACAATTTCCGCTTACTTTTTTGTCATAATTGGGGTACTCACAGCGTGTCATAAAGCAACGTAAAATCATAAAATCATAAATTTGTATACTAGTTTAAAAAATTTGTTGTTGGATTGCATATTAAAATAAGTTTACGCAAATACAACTCTGAACGCTATGTTTTCGGATCGTTATAACTTATAACTTTATGAGACTACGTGAAACCCTAAATGTATAGATTTACTTATTATATATAGATACATATGTATGTATATTATTTTATTTAGCTTGGAAAAAAATGCTTTCAGCGTTGCCAACACCAACAAAAAGCTATCAAAAGGTCACTTCATAGCGAAAAACCAATGAATAGAGTTCTAATGTGGCGCGACCACGCTGACTTCTTGTCATTTACAGCCAAAAATCAATTGTTTAATTAAGTAAATGCAATGGGAAATTGAAATTTTAAAACAAATATTTGCATGCTGCACACAGAACTTTGACGATTTTATTGGCTTTGAGAAAAAACGGACGACTCTTTGGCAAATAAGAATGAATAAATAATAACAAATATTGACTGAAGCGTGAAATATATGCGCATTCGCAGGCATATTTGTATGTATGTATGTATGTATGTATGTATATATATGTGTGTATGGGTGTATGTGTTTATATGTTTGTATGAGTGTATGCGTTCAAAAGAGCAAGCACACCTCACTGAAGTACAAACCTCAACAATCAAAGTTTTAGAAATTACATTGGGATTTGATGCGCTTTGAAGGGTTGCTAGCCAGCTAGCTATTTGCCTGCTGCTAAACGGCTTATTAAACAGCAGCTAGAGCAACAGCAACAGCAACAGCAACACGCACAACAACAACAACAATTACGAAATAATCGTATTAGTTGTGTATATTATACGTTTCCATAACTTAGACAAAACAGAATTTGCTTTTCATGTGACATTGTCCCACGAGAATTGATGAAAGGAAAAGGACAACGAAGAAAAACAACAGCCAAACAACAAAAACAAACATATTTCGAGAGCTTTCAACACGCTTACAAACATATTATTTATGCATTACAAATAAACAAGCGAATTTGCCGCCATTGCTCACGCCCGCCCCGCACCGCACCGCACCGCACATCCTGCCTTATTGCCGTTGCGCGACAGCCGTCAACAAGCGTCGCGTCGTGCCACTAAATTCTTCCGCGTCGAAGAGCAAGTTGAATAGAATACCCGAAACGGCATGTGGCAATTACAGTTACAATCACAATTACAATTACAGTTGGAAACGCGCCATCGAACAGCCTTTGAGCAGGGGAGCGTGTGAGCGACGAGGAGGCGCAATGCGAAAATACGAGCTTACTATGATCAACAACCGAATGAAAAGCCGTCAAAATAACGAGCAAATAATGCTACACCAAAGTAACAATAACAATAGCAATAACAAATGTAATTGCACATAACATTCAGTTATAACAATAACAATAACAATAACAATACTCATAAGGATAAAGAGCCAGCGCTGAGAGAGCATGGCTGGCAACCAGACAAACGAACGAACTGGCGCAGATACAATGTATGTGGTGAAGACGAACTGGCGACGAGAAGCCGGAGACGAGCTGGAGACGAAGAGACAGCCAAATAGATAGATAGACAGGCAAATTGCTGCCATTATTATGCAACGAACGCCACGACGTTCGCCATTCCACACCATACACCGCAGCACTCCGCTGCACTGCAACGGCATAATGCTCAATTGTCGGCCGACTCAAACTCGCACTCACTCACTGGCGGCGCTCTCACTCACACTCGCACTCGCCGAAGTTGACGATTTCGGAAGCTTGAGCGCAAACACAACAAATACAAATGCAGACACAGAATCCTGTCGCATCCGAGGGATGCCTGTGGCAGAACAATTCGGTGGAGCTTTGAGTACAATAGAGCAGGCGGAACGAACAACACAATAACAGCAATAACAATGAGCATGCACAATAATAGGTTGTGTTGCTGAGCGTAGTTGTGTTCGTTGTTCGTGTGTGTTCGCAATGTTGGGAGAGCGTGCAGCATAAAGCAGCTTGTAGGATGCCACAATGGAGTGCGGCATGGAGCAAAGAAACTGCGACGAAAGGTGAGCTTGTGCTTGTGTGCGTTAGCATATGTATGTGTGTGAGTTAGATGTTTGGTGGGCTGTGCCGATTTCACACAATACCAACAGACGGAGCATAGTAAGTATGCAGCGCCCTTTCGTTTGTTTTGCCAACGTTCGTGCGGTGGCGGTGCGTCGGGGGCCGGTGTATGGGAAATGGCAGCATGAATGGCAGAATAAATGGCTTTGTTTTGGTTGGTTCATTCGTTCATGGCGTTCGGTGCTCATTGGACGGATGGCAAAAGCTTGTCAGGTTGGCAGCTTGTCGGTTTGCCGGCTTGCTGTTGGCGCTGCTGGGGCTCTATAATGTCGGCTGCTTGCCTGCCTGCCTGCCTGTAGCACTACAAAGCACTTGAGAGCCATTGTGTTTGTTTTTGTAACTGTTAATGCTGCTCTGACTGTGGCTGGGGCCGGCGCTGAGGCTGTAGCTGGGGCTGTGGTTGTGGCTATGTCGGCTGCTGCTGCTGCTGCTGCTGCAGGTAGTGTGTATTGTTATTTTTTGTTATTGTTGTTTTTGCTGTAGTTAGCTGTTGTTGTTGTTTGTTGCTCGCTTTACGGTTGGCTGTTTCGACTTGAGTGTATTGATGTTCGCTTAGTTATTGCTGTTGCTGTTATTGTTGTTTACTTTGGTGCCACAATGGCACTACAGCGATGGTGGCAGACATGCGGGTCGGCCAACTTGTTGTTGTTGCTGTTGCCACCACCGTTAACATGCTTTGTTGTTATGTGGGCGTTGCTAAAGAGCATAAGCCATAAAAGCATTATGTATTATGCATGTGCGCATGTATGCATGTATGCATATGTGTGTGTCTATCAATGTTTGTGGGGGAGTTTAGCGTTGCATCCATGTGTGTGTGTGTGTGTGTGTGCGCATATGTGTATGCGCGGGGACAATTCAATTTAATTGCTGGCAACGACACCAATGGCGGTTCGCATGCAGTTCAGCGGCACACACACACACACACACACTTACCCACACATGCAATTCTGCATATGCAAATTAATTTTAAACTGTAATGTAGCCAAGCGCGCATTGCCAGATAGGCGGCGGCACGTGACAAATTAAATACACTCACAACAAACAGCTTAAAAACCACGCTTAAATTACAACAACAACAAAGCGCTACACTTAAGTAGTGATAAAGCTATGAAACGGCTTATGCCGCAACAGTTCGTCGACCACTCATTTACATACTCAGGCAACCAGCCGCGACCGTTAGTCGGCGGGCGTCAGCAGCAGGTGGTATTTCACCACAAACGTTGACTTTATAAACCCATAAGTGTAGCAATATACAAATACATATATGTATGTATGCATGTGCGGTAGTAGCCATGTACACTATGGTGGCACAGAAGGCTGCACGCTTGACTTGTGGCATATTATTCAATTTGCATTGTTTTTGCTGTTTTTTTTGGCTGCGTTTGCGAAAAGTGCACTCTTGGCTTTTTGTTTTGCATTTTTGTGCACGCGTTGCCAACAAGATTTATTTTTAATTGTATAAAATATGAGTATGGCCGATTTCTGTAAGAGTCTGGAGGTTGGTGTGGGTAAAATTTGCGGTTTTTTGCAAAAAGACACGGTGCTAAAGCCATTGGTTTCGCTCTAAAAGCCAGCATATCTCATGGCAGCAGTGTTGTTAAGTGCATTTAGTGGCTAGC
This sequence comes from Bactrocera neohumeralis, assembly GCF_024586455.1. Lineage (NCBI taxonomy): Eukaryota > Metazoa > Arthropoda > Insecta > Diptera > Tephritidae > Bactrocera > Bactrocera neohumeralis. Next base: position 15,158,314 of record NC_065919.1, on the reverse strand, counting down.
TACTAACTTGGCTAACTGGTTTAACATTTGGTAGTTGTGGTCTTAAGCTGTCTGCAGTTGCACTAACTAGGATTTGCGAAAATGAAATCTAACAAATGCCGTTAGGAGGAGTTGTGAAAAATAAAAAAATACAATTTTGATATTATTGGATTTTCCAACAGTTATTTTGTGCTTCAACTTTTATATAATAAGTAGAATATTTTTACAAAATTTGTATTAAGACAAGAAAATTATAGCTGCGCCGAGGCGAAACCATTCAGAAGTAGATTTCTTAACACATAAAATGGTATAAAAATCGTAATCTCGATTTTGATCGGTTAGTTTGTATGGCAGCTATATGCTATAGTGGTCCGATCTGAACAATTTTTACGATGATTATAGCGTTGCTTCGAAAAATAATCCGTGCAAAATTTCGTGAAGATATCTTTTCAAATAATCAAGATTTCCATATAAGAACTTGTTGTTTATCGATCAGTTTATATGACAGCTATATGCTATAGTACTCCGATCTAGACACTATGTTCGGTAAATATTGTGCTGTGTTCAACAATAATTCGTGCAAAATTTCGTGCAGATATCTTCTCAAATAAAAAAGTTTTCCATACAACGACTTGATTTTGGTCCTTCAGTTTGTATGGCCGCTATATGCTATAGTGATCCGATCTGTGCGATTTCTTCAGATATTGTAGTGTTATCTTTGACAAGATTCCGTGCTAAAGTTCGTGTAGAAATCTTCTTGTCAAAAAAAAAAGTTTTCCATGCAAGCACTTAATTTGCATACTCTTGTAGAAACCCCACAGGTGATCTAGTGACTGATGCCCAGAGCATATTGAAATTATGGAGAGAACACTACTCCACTACTGAAACCATGACACCAATAGATGGTGAACCCGATTGTCCAATAAATGACGATGGAGTGGATGTTTCATTGCCTGTCCATGCAGAAGTTCGAATAGTAATTACGCGTCTGAAGAACAAAAAAACGGCGTGGACCGATGGATTGCAGGCCGAAGAACTGATAAGGAGCATGCATACATCATGCCGACGATTGGAATTTAAGTGTGCTCTGCCCAATCCACAAAAAAAAGAGAGACCCCACAATCTGCGCCAACTACCGAAAGGATAAGCCTCCTCAACATCGCAAATAAGGCTCTATCGAGCGTACTACTTATGTGGAAGATTAAAGTTTACCGTCAACAAGCTGATTAGACCTTATCAGTGTATCTATAGGTGTGAAAAATCAACAACTGGCCAGATATTTACCATGTATCAAGTCTTGAAGAAAAAACCGTGAAAAGCGAATCGACACGCACCACTTATTCGTCGATCTTAAAGCTGCTTTCGACAGCACGAAAAGGAGCAGCCTTTATGCCGCTATGTCCGTACTCGGTATCCTTCAAAACTAATAGGGCTGTGTAAACTGACGTTGAGCAACGCCAAAAGCTCCGTCAAGGTCGGGAAGGATCTCTCCGAGCCGCTCGATACCAAACGAGTTTTCAGACAAGGCGACTTTCTATCGTGCGTTAGCTCTACTTTCTTCAGACTGCATAAGTAAGCGAAGCAAATGGCTCTGGTAGCGAACGAGGGCAAGGCGAAATATCTGCTGTCATCAAACAAACAGTTGACCCCGCTCGCGGTTTGGCTTCCACGACACTGTTGACAGTCATAACTTTGAAATCGTAGATAATTTCGTCCATCTTAGAATCAGAATTAACACCAAAAACAATATCAGCCTCGAAATCTCTTGCCAAATGGTGCTACTTCGGACTGAGTAGGCAATTGAGAAGTACAGTTTTCTCTCGACAAATAAAGACCAAACTCTACAAGTCACTCGTCATTCCCGTTCTTTTATGCGGTGCAGACGCATGGACGAAGACAACATCTGATGAGTCGACGTTACGAGTTTTCCAGAGAAAGGTTTTGTGGAGGATTTATGATCCTTTGCGCATTGGCCACGGCGTATATCGCATTTGAAGGAACAACGAATGAATAGGTCATGTAATCTGAATGGACGAAAGCACTCAGCTCTGAAAGTATTCGACGCAGTACCAGCGGTGGGAAGCAAAGGAAGACGAAGACATCCACTCTGTTGGAAAAACCAGATGGAGAGCGCCCTGGCTGCACTTGGAATCAGCACCGAAGAGGAAGAACGACTGGCGCGCTGTTGTAAACTCGGTTATAACCGCTTAAGCGGTGTCTACGCCATTTAAGAAGAAGAAGAAGTTGTTTGAAATTGAGCAATTGACAGTAAAAAATTCTTCAAATTTATTATGTTATGAAACTAACTCTAAACTTGAGTATGAATATTTCCCATTATAAATAGTATTTCCAGTTAATTAGTTAATTATATTAGGTTATTGTGTGGTATCGTTTTATGGAATCAATAAAATACAAAAAATGTCATATCATCAATAAAATTGCCTATATTTTAGTTTCGAAAACAAACAATAATAAATGTTGCGTCAACAGCTCAACTTAACCTTAGATCACAGCTGATTACTCAGCTGACCAAAGCTCGAGCTCGTTAATTACCTGCAGTTCCACTTAATGAAGGGGTATTACTGTTTGCTCTGTAATTACTGTAATTACGCACCACTGTGTAACTATTTATTTAATTTCAAAGTTATTAACGTTTTGTGAGCATATTTCACTTCAAGCATACACGATTGATGGGCGTCAAAATCATCAAAATCAGTTGGCAACGCTATAACAATGTCTTGTATTAAAGCAATTACTTTGAGTGGCGCACGCCTTAGATTACTTTTAGTATAACGCTTGGTTTTTGTGTATTTACCGCTACGCTGTACAACAATTGATTGATGATTGATCAGCCGATTGTTGCTGCATCATAATAAGTTAGGCGCCGCTTACCAATTACATATTATATTTATTACACCTTTTTATTGGCACTACCATGTAATAATATTACATTTGACAAGTTGTCAGCGCCTTAAATTTATTAATTTATTTGTTCTTCAATCATCTGTCATACTTTGACGCTTGGCCACGAAATGCGCTCGAAGGCAGCGCCGAGCGTCTCAGGCATAACCGGAATGCATTATTTGTTATATCATTTGTCAAGTAACCAGATTTTGACACTTATGACATAGAGCTGTATGTATGTGTGTGTGTGGGTGTGTGTTGGAGTGAGTTGTTTCGAGGCACGTGTTGTGGCTGCGACAGTGTATCGCCCAGCAATGCGGTTGATAAGCGTGCGTGTGTGTGTGTGCTGTCATTATTTGTTTGAGTTAAAGGAAAATGATATTTCTTGAAAAAGATCTACTCTCCACATATGGCCTGTGCATAATAATGTTGGTGCGTGCGTGCGCTGGCTGAGATGTGGGCGCTGATAAGGCTCCGCCGCACAATAAACAGCTCTTGTCAGCACGTGCATTTGTAATCGCATTTTTCGAATCACTTTTGATGCGAATTGTTGCTGTTTTTGAAAGTTCTTTGTTTGATGTTGTGAAGCTTGCTTGTTTCGCTTCCTTTCGACAGTTGCTGAATTTGGTGGTGTGTTTGCTTTGTTTTATGGCACGTCTGTTTTAGTTACATACATACATTTTAATATATTTATGAATTTTTGTGTAATATTTGTTGGGAGTGGGAGTAAATTCATGCGTATGTATGTATATACCAGGTACTCTATTTTATTTCATTTTAGGTTGTGATCTCAGATTGAAAGCGCACAAAATACAGCTTTTGCAAGAACTGAAGCCGCTCGCCCTTCCCAAGCAACTTCACTTCGCTCTATGGGCTTTTGAAAAGTTTCAAGAAGTTTCGACCTTTTCGAGCCAAATTTTGTTCGGAGATGAGATGAGGAAGTCTGGCTCAATATGTGTGTAAGCAAGCAAAATTGCCGCATTTGAGACGAAGAGCAAGCTGAATAGATTCAAGAGCTGCCATTTTATTCCGAAAAAACAACGGTTTGGTATGGTTTGTGAGCCGGTGGCATCATCGGTCCATATTTCTTCAAAAATGATGCCGCTGAGAACGTAACCGTCCATGGCGACCGTTACCGCCGTTCTCACAAAAGTCAGGTCTACGTAGCCGAAACGGATTCGGATTTTTATCCAGCCAAGTACTGTCAACGCGAAAGATTCCAGCCGCTATAAATACTACTACCGTTAGCGCGTCATGATAACCGACTATTTGATGCCTGAAATTGAAGCTCGTGATCTCGGCGACATTTGTTTTCAACAAGACGGCGCCACTTCGCACACATCGCATTAATCAATTTATTTATTGAGAGAACACTTCGATGAGCAGATAATTTCACGTTTTGGACCGGTCGATTGGCCACCAAGTTCGTGTGTTAACATAGAGTTAGATTGTTTTCAGTGTGGATATGTTGCGTCTAAAGTATTTGCAAACAATCCAGCTTTGTTTCAGGCCTTGGAGTAAAACATCTTACCAGTCGACATGCCTGAACGAGTCATCGAAGATTAGACTCAACGGCTGGACCATCTGAGACGTAGCCAACATTTGAAAGAGATAATCTTCTAAAAATAAATGCCAAAGAATGTTCTTTCGAATGATAAACATTTCACACAGTGTAATAAACATTTCTGTGTTTTTTTCTTTAAAAAAGTAGAGAACCTCAAATTGGATCATCCTTTGTAACAATAACAAATTAGTAAAGAGTGTTGATGTGGCATTTAGTAAGTTTCGCTAATTACAAACTAATATGAACATCTGTATATTTTATGTTGAAAAAAGTACGAAAGACAACCTAACAAACAAATAAAAGAAACATATCAAAAAAACGGAAAAAAACATTAAAAAATCAAAAACGAAAAGCAAAAGAAGAATACACAAAAAAACAAAAAAAATATTAAAAAACAAAAAAATTAAAAAAAAAAAAAAATTAAAAAACAAAAAAATTATTAAAAAACAAAAAAATTATTAAAAAACAAAAAAATTATTAAAAAACAAAAAAATTATTAAAAAACAAAAAAATTATTATATTAAAAAACAAAAATGCTCAAAAATGCTTACCAACAACAAAAATTACAAAAACTCCAAAAACTCATGGCAAGTGCATTCAACTTCAGCATTAATTGTGTCAAAAATACAAAAACAAAAAACCACAAAACACACATAAGAAAAACGGCAAATGTTTAAATGTTTGTTTGGCAAATGCTAAACAACGGCAATAAATTAATAAAAAAAAAATGCGGAAAAAAGCAAAACCAGCTGATTGCATTGGCAACGTAACAAAAACCTGTTGTTTCGCTGCTCGGGGCTCGACTCGCCGCTTTTGACGATTTTCTTTTTAATTTTGTTTAAATGTATATTTCAATGTTTTTTTTTTTGTTTTTTGGCAAGGTTGTGTATTTTAGCTGACCAGATGAGCGAAACATGCTTGACAGCTCGCTGACGCAAGATTAAACAACGGCAAAATTTAGAAAATATTCGCGTATTTACACAGGCGGCACACGGCGCAAATCAACGCAGATATTATGAAATTTTCAGAGAAATCTTTTTTCGAGCGTCTTTTTGTCTGTGGTGCGCTCTTTTACATTGTTGCGAATGGTCAGTGCAGTTAAACGTGATTTTCACGCGCAAGAAATTGTGACAAAGATAAAGAGTGATTTATGAACGTGTGTGCTTGTGTGTGCTGTAGGCGATAAGTTTGCAGTAAAATCTTGAGCAGGCATAAAAGTTGAGGTGATATATTCATATGCTGAATATACGAGTACGATACATATGTATGTATAAAACAAAAAAAAAACAAAATTATTAAATTAAGGAAAAAATTATGGAACTAAAAAAATATTAAAATACAAAGAAAAAAAATGAAATTAAAAATTTGTTTAAGAATTCTAATACAAATAAATCGAAAAAACATAACACGAAATAACATAGCATAACGTAACGTAATATAATATTACATAACATAACATAACTTAACTTAACTTAACAACTTAACATACCAACATAATAAAACATAGCATAATTTAAATTAACAATAAACTTAACATAACTTAACGTAACGTAACATAACATAACAGAAAGTAATAATAAAATACAAAGTACAGCAAAGTTGCCATTATATATTTGTTCTAAGTTAACCTAACTTAATGTAACATGACGTAACTTAACTTAACTTAACATAACATAGCATAAAATAACATAACTTAAGATAACATAAAGTAACATAGCTTAAAATAACGCAACTTCACTTAACATAACTGGTCAGAACTTAAGGTAATTTAACTTAGCATAACAACATAATAAAGCATATCAGATTAAATTAACATAACATAACTTAACGTAGCATAGCATAACAGCAAGTAATAAATAAATACATAATATAACAAAATTGCAATTTGATCTTTGCTAAGTTAACTTAACTTAAATTAATATAAAATAACCTGACGCAACGATACATACTTAACGGAGAGTATAATAATAAAATATAAAATAGAGCAAAGTTGCCATATTATTTTTTTTTGTAAGTGAAGTTATCGTAACTTAAAATATGTAACTTAACTTAACGTAACTTAACAGAAAGTAATAACAAAATTCAGCAAAGTTGCCATTTTATTTTTGTTCTAAGTTAACTTAACGTAACTTAACATAACATAACTTAACGTAACATAACATAACATAAAGTTAATAAATATAAATAAAATGCAAAGTTCAACAAATTGTTTATTTTCTATTTTTACTAAGCAAACATCGCCACTTAATGCCACTTGAATCCCGCCTCCTGCAGTATGCCTAAAAACGCTCCAAAGATAACACAAAAAATACTTTAAATTGTTGCAAAATGCTGATCAATCAACTAATGATCGCAATCATACATACCCCACACACATATGTACATAAATATGTTCGTAACGCTCGCTATGCCATGCCGTGCATTACTGCGACACTTGACAATGCAACAACAACAACTTTAATTAAGAAAACTCAGCTCACTACGCAAAGAGAACAACAAAAAAATGTATTTTTTTTGTAGCAGCTTAATTGTTCAAATAATAGGTATTAAGTAATTAATAATTGACGCTTATGTACATAAATATATATGTATGTAGATGTGTGAATATATAGACTTGAACAATACTATAAATAAGGTGATAATGGAGACCTTGATAGACAAGTAACCGTGTAATTGTGGCTATGTATGTACATAGGTCACATACTTTTAATTGTTTCACTTAATAGATAATTGGCAGGTAATGGTAGGATCTATAACTATAGAAATATATGTTTTTTAATATATGATCAAATTTGACTCGGATTTGTGCATTTAGCTAAATAAAAATGCTTTTTTTTGAGCTTATGAGTGTGTGATTAGTTAGTTTATACATAGAAATGTTTAAAAATTTCTAAAAAAAAATTTTAAAACTAAAATTATTTGAAGAAATATATAAAACAAAATAAATTAACACGTCTAAATTCGTTATAAAAATAAAGCTTCAAAACTACTTTACTTTAATACGTTTATTTCATAATCTCAAAGCACTTTTCGTTTCTAAGCAATTTGAAGTTGTGTCTTTTTCGACGAACTGCATAAAAAACAGTAAATTGTGAAGAAAATAAAGGTGAAAAAAATTAATTAAAAAATATTTTGGCCTTAACGAGCACAATGCCGAGCAGCAGACTTCATATCCGTCATTTGATTAATAAAAAGTCATACATTTCCATATTCATTGCTTGCTGTTCATTAACAAACTGTTCGCACACTCAAGAGCACACTTGCCATAATTCATAATGTCTAAATGAGCATATTTTTCCAAATTCATATTAACATTGCAGAGATTTTGGTTAAATTTGAAAATTGCTTAGAACAGATTTCCTATAAAATTCAATCATTTGGACGGAAAGGTTTAATTAAGTAATTTATAATGTTTTCATTTTCGTTCTCACCGAAATTTCCAAACCATGAATGTTGTATTATTTATACATACATATTTATAACGGAACACAATCGAACGAGCGCTTCAAATAAGCAACATTGGAGAGCAGAAAAACCATTTTTGTGTGGAACTTACCTGTAAAGAGAAAGAGAGAGAAACATTTAATCAGAAAATATGCGATTAATATATACATTATATAAGAAATTATTATAAAAGACATAAATGCAAAATATTAAATCCAATATAAAATGATATTTAGATAAACAATCGATAGAAAATATAGAATTTTTACCACAAAAACAAAAAATAAACATTTTAACAACAATGATTTAAGGGGTTGTAATCCTCTAGGAAATTTAAAAAAAAATCGATTTGCTTATATGTGACCTGGTCTACGGAAAGGGGGCTTAGGTGTCAAAAAATCAATTTTCACTTTTTTTTTTTTTTTTTAATTTTTAACAGCTGTTTCCCAGAAAAATTGAATGTACATACTATATTTGAAAAATTTCTAAGAAAATGTGAAGTTGATAAGGCAAATAGTTTCACAGATATTTTTTAGAATTTTTTAACTTACTGTAACCAGCTCCCAAAACTTTAAACTAAAATATCTTCGAAACGACTTGGGCACATTTCACGTCGAGGTCTTAAACTGAAAGCGAACAAAATGCAGCTTGTGGAAGAACTGAAGCCGCACGACCTTCTTAAGTGACGTCGTTTCACTCTAGGAGCTCTTGAAAAGTTCAAAGAAGTTCCGACGTTTTCGAGCCAAATTTTGTTCAGCGATGAGATCCCTTTCTGGCTCAATGGGTAAATAAACAAGCAAAATTGCATTTAGTTAGGACGAAGAGCAACCTAAAAAGATTTAAGCGCTGCCATTTCATCCAGAAAAATCAACGGTTTGGTCTGGTTTGTGGGCCGGTGGAATCTTTGATCCATATTTCTTCAAAACTAATGTCGCTGAGAACGTAACCGTCCATGGCGACCATTACCGCCGTTTTCACAAAAGTCAGGTCTACGTAGCCGAAACGGATCCGGATTTTTATGCAGCCAAGTACTGTCAACTCGACAGATTCCTGCCGCTATAAATACTACTACCGTTAACGCGTCCTGATAACCGACTATTTGATGTCTGAAATTGAAGCTCGTGATCTTGGCGACATTTGGTTTTAACAAAACGGCGCCACTTCCCATACATCGCATTAATCAATAGATTTATTGACAGAACACTGCGATGAGCAGATAGTTTCACCTTTCGACCGGGCCAGATTGGTCACCAAGATTGTGTGATATCATACCGACTGTTAGACTGTTTTCTGTGTAAATATGTTGAGTCTAAAGTCTTGCGGACAATCCCGCCTCGGTTCAGGCCTTGGAGCACAACATCACGCGTGTCATTCGTCAGTTACCAGTCGAAATGCTCGAACGAGTCATAGAAAATTGGACTCAACGGCTGGACCATCTGAGACGTAGCCGCGGTCAATATTTGAAAGTGATAATCTTCAACAAATAAATGCCAAAAAATGTTCTTTGGAATGATCGTAAAAATTTCCTATAACATTAGAAGTTTCTGTGTCTTTTATAGAAATATGAAATTGTTAGTAATTACAAAAATCGAAATTTTAAGCTTCGAGTAATTTTTTAAAATTATTGGGGTACTCACAGCCTCTCGTAAAGCATCGTAAAATTATAAATTTTTACACTTGTTTAAAAAAATTGTTTTTGGATTTCATACAAAAATGAGTTTACACATTTACAATTCTCAATGCTATGTTTTCGAATCGTTATAACTTATAACTTTATGAGACTTGTGAAAACCCTACTTATATGTTTCACAAATACTTTTCTGGTTTTTGAGAATGTTTGTTATGGCAAGCCAAAACATAAATGTTTACAAATTCATAATTACTGCAAATAAACTCCAATTTTGGTTTGGTCTTAACACAAAAACTGACCAACTGCATTAAGGCGGACGAAGCTCCGCATCATTAATATTATATAATAATGTAATGCCATTAGTTGCCCGAAAAAGTTCACATCGGTGCAACGACAGCAAAATACCGCCAACGGTGCATTAGCGTGAGAAAAAAATTATACACAAAATGTAAGAAAAAAGTGCCAGAAAGCAGTTCGATTTCGAAACCAAAATGATCGGGCATTGATTCGGCTACACATTACGAGCTGCATTGAAGAGTGAAGCGCTGTCGATCGCCGCTAAACAAACACAATGTAATTATGAGCGTATAATATGGTCATACAGACAGACATATGCACAATTTTGTGCATGTGTATATGTGTGTGAGTGTATTTAAACCACAAGAAGCGAAGTATAAACTAAAATAAGAATGAATATTTCCATCCCCTGCCGGGAAAAGACGCGATCGCTGCAATTGCTGGCTGGCTACTGTAGTACAAATGAGCTTGTATGTGGATTGTATGTATGTGTGTGTGCATGTTTGGATGTTTGTGTGCGTGCATGTTTGGATGTTTGTGTGTGTTTGAGAGTATTTGTGAGTGTTTGTGTGTGCTGCAGGCGAAACTTGGCATCTTTTGTTTTCGAACTCTTGTATGGCCGCCGGCAAAAGTATACAGCAATATCTGACGTATACATCGATTTGATAGAGACACACACATATACACATGCATATATTCACATTTTTCTCATTTATTCATGCTTGTAAGCAATTACAAATATTTTCGCCTTTATGTGTGGGGTGTATAAAATTGCGAAATTATTAGCGAACGACGGCGCAAGCGTGTTTGTGCGAATTTATTTATTTCAATAAATTGCAACATTGTGTTGCCGATTGCATAATTACATACAAACAGACAAATAAACAGCGAAGCGTAGCATTTTTGGCTGCTTTGTCGTTGATTTGATTAATAATTTGGTCTTACATTGTTTGTTTGTTCGATTGTTGAGCGTATATTATACATGCATGCATACATGTATGTATGTGTGTGCATTTCTATCGGGTGATTTTTTAAGAGCTTGATAACTTTTTTTAAAAAAAAAAAACGCATAAAATTTGCAAAATCTCATCGGTTCTTTATTTGAAACGTTAGATTGGTTCATGACATTTACTTTTTGAAGATAATTTCATTTAAATGTTGACCGCGGCTGCGTTTAGGTGGTCCATTCGGGAATAGCCCGAATTTCTTCGGAAATGTTGTCTTCCAAAGCTGGAATAGTTGCTGATTTCTGTAAACTTTAACTTGACGTAGCCCCACAAAAAATAGTCTAAAGGCGTTAAATCGCATGATCTTGGTGGCCAACTTACGGGTCCATTTCTTGAGATGAATTGTTCTCCGATTTTCCCTCAAAATGGCCATAGAATCGCGAGCTGTATGTAGCGCCATCTTGTTGAAACATGTCAACCAAGTTCAGTTCTTCCATTTTTGGCAACAAAAAGTTTGTTAGCATCGAACGTAGTAACGTTGCGTCCAACAGCATCTTTGAAAAAATACGGTCCAATGATTCCACCAGCGTACAAACCACACCAAACAGTGCATTTTTCGGGATGCATGGGCAGTTCTTGAACGGCTTCTGGTTGCTCTTCACCCCAAATGCGGCAATTTTGCTTATTTACGTAGCCATTCAACCAGAAATGAGCCTCATCGCTGAACAAAATTTGTCGATAAAAACACATTTCGAACCGAACACTGATTTTGGTAATAAAATTCAACGATTTGCAAGCGTTGCTCGTTAGTAAGTCATTCAAAAATGTCAAAGCATACTGTCTTTCTTTTGACACCATGTCTGAAATCCCACTACAAATACTAATGCATGAAAATCCTAACCTCAAACACATATATGCATTGGCATACAACTTCGTCATTACTATTCGTAATTCGTATTTGAAGGATTTTTGCAAAGCACAAAAGTATGTAAATAAAACCTACAAATAGATATACAAACACACATACATACATACATACATACAACATACCCACACATCTTTAGACATACATATTTGTCAACTCGTGCATACGCGTAGCTACACTCGTGTGGATTTTCTGCAGCGCGTCGCAAGAGCTCTTGAATGTCCTCATTGATGAGTGTTTATCAAGCACTTATAAGCCACTCCACACCCCACTCCAAGCCCACTATCTACTTCAGGCAACTGCATTGAAATTTTATGCCACACAAACACACACACACACACACACATGTTAACATATGTATGTATGTATGTAGCTACAGCAAGTCCTCCCCTAAACGCCTGGCTGTGAGTTTGAGTAGGAGTGCCGTGCGAATATTTACTTATTGACAAACATAGTACACATACATACGCACATACATACAAACATGTATTGTGTGTTATGATTTTTACACACAAGCAACAACAACAAGCCGAACGTTGACACAAAACAGCTTTCAAACTCAATTGGCAGCAGGCTAATGATGCGTTGTATTTGTATTTGCGCCACGACGCATAGATTTCCACCAACATACACACACACATATACATATGTACAAACATTTAGGTTGTGTATTTTTATGGCTGCCATTTTTCGAAATACCATTTGGTGAATTTTCGTTAATCAAAATTGATTAGGCATGGCAAGTTTGTCGCTGGCGGAAATCACGCTGCATTGTTGCATTTACAACTTGGGTCACACTACACCCATGTTTGTTGTTATTATTGCACTCCAAGGCGGTGTTGTTGTTGTTGATTTTGTTATTAAGTGCGGATTGTGCGGAATTTGCGCGCATAAAACGCACTTGTCCGCAATTAAGTGCAATCAAGTTAAGTGCTTGCGAGCATTCTTCTTTCCTGCTTGTTGTTGTTGCACTTGCTGTGTTTGTTGCGCTGCCGTTTGCTTTTGCTTAAGCTGTATGTAGGGAACTTGTTAATTGCCAGGGTCACTTGCAAAAACCGAAAATAAAAGCATGCCAGTAATTTATATGTGGAAAATGTCATTAACTGTAAATTTGCCGATGTCCATTGTTGCACACGCACACATGCAGTCGTGTGCTGTTATCTCTATCGGTTTGAGGTTAAGTGTTTTTTTGTAATTTTTAAGCATTGCACGCACGCTCAAATTAGAAATTATTGCGCGTTTTCGGTGTCGAACGGAAATGTTTGTCATAAATGGGAAATTGTGTAAATTATACATTGAGTGTAGCTCTTTTCAGCTGAATTTGCTGCGTGCTTTGCCATAAGCATTTTATGTGTGTGGAATAAAAACTAATTTCGTTGAATATTAAAAACTTTCATAAGTACAAAAAACAACGTTAAACTTTCAGAAGTGCATTTCTTATAGCACAAAAGCGTATACAAAAATATTTATCAACATTTTGATTACACAGTTTGTATGGCAGCTATATGCTATAGTAGTCCGATCTGAACAATTTTCTCGGAGATTATAGTGTTCACTCGAAGTATAATTGGTGCCAACTTTCGTGATGATATTTTCACAAACAAAATACTTTTCCATACAAGATTTCGATTTTCAGCAACCAGTTTGTATGGCAGCTATATGCTATAGTGATCCGATCTGAACAATTTTCTCGGAGATTATAGTGTTCACCCGAAGTATAATTGGTGCCAACTTTCGTGATGATATCTTCACAAACAAAATACTTTTCCATACAAGATTTCGATTTTCAGCAACCAGTTTGTATGGCAGCTATATGCTATAGTGATCCGATCTCAACAATTTCATCGAAGAATGCAGGGCCGTTTTGGGAAATAATCCATGCCAAATTTCGTGGAGATAACTTATCAAATAAAAAAGTTTTCTATAAAAAAAAGTTGATTTTGAGCGACTAGTTTGTATGGCAGCTATATGCTATAGTGATCCGATCTGAACAATTTTCTCGGAGATTATAGTGTTCACTCGAAGTATAATTGGTGCCAACTTTCGTGATGATATTTTCACAAACAAAATACTTTTCCATACAAGATTTCGATTTTCAGCAACCAGTTTGTATGGCAGTTATATGCTATAGTGATCTGATTTGAACAATTTCATCGGAGATTGCAGCCCCGCTTTGGGAAATAATCCACGCCAAATTTCGTGAAGATAACTTATCAAATTAAAAAGTTTTCTATAAAAAAGTTGATTTTGAGAGACTAGTTTGTACGGCAGCTATATGTATAGTGGTCCGATCTCAAAAAATTTCTCGGAAATTACAGCGTTGCTTTGTACAATAATCCATACCAAATTTCGTCAAGATATCTTAACAATTAAAAAAGTTTTCTATATAATAACTTGATTTGGGTCCGCCAGTTTGTATGGCAACTATATGCTATAATGAACCGATGTCTTCAATTTTAACAAATCAGTATCTTTTTATGGAGGAGAGAACGCGTACAAAATTTCAAAGCGATAACTTAAAAAAAAATTTTAATTTAAGTGGGTAGAGGACCTCACTGCTTCGAGGGAGATAGGCTTTTGATTGTTGATCTTAGAGAGGAGGGGAAACAAAGAAATAAAAAATCGTTTAAAATGTACCACGATGGAATACAAGCCATAAATTATGATTTGAAGCCCGAAAAATGTGGTGCCCTACGCAAAACTACAAATTTAGAAGACCGACGCATAGTGCACTTCATCAGAAATAGTCCTTCTGAAGTTAGGGGTCAGCGTTGTCACTATTCGACGACGACTATTGAATGAAAATTTGAGTGCGAGAAGCCCAAGAAAGGTGCCTTTACTTAGTCAAAGACATGTCAAAACCCGATTGGAGTTTGCCAAAAACCATTTGAACTGGCCAATATCGAAATTGCGGAATATCCTTGGATAGATGAGTCCAAAATGGTCTTGTTTTGTGGAGCAGGTTCTAGACAGTATGACCGTCGTTCTACAAACACGGAATATATTGCAAATTACACGGTTAAGACAGTAAAGCAAGGTGGCTTTAGAATTTTGATATGGACCTCTGTTTTTCCTAAAGCGGTGTGGACTCAATACTTATGATTGATGGGATCATGGATCAAAATGTGTTCGTGGAGATATTAAGGTGCGTTATGCTGTCATATGCCAGTTGGAATATGCCCTTAAAATGGACATTCCAGCAGGAAAACGAACCAAAATACACCAACAAATTGGCACAGTCAAGAAAAAATTTATTTGATGCCATGGCCAGCTCAATACCCGAATCTCAACCCTATAGAAAACTTATGGGGAGACATAAACGATTTGTTCGAAAGCAATCCCCGTCTTCTAAGCCGTAGATTGTGCAAGAGGCATGGGCGCAGATTCCACTTAAGCGTTGCCACGACTTGGTCGACTCCATGTTCATTATAATAGCATTTAGCAACCTAAAACATAGAAGTCATCTGCATCTCTATTTCAATGAACACAGCTGTACAAATTTGAAACTGCTGTTACTTGAAAAATTTATTTACGCTGTACGCCAGAAATCTTTTTATAAGTTTCGTTACACTTTTATATATTTGTAGCGCTGATAGTCTTCCAGTAAACAAGAGATACATACATATGTATGTGTGGGTCAATAATCTCATTTGTGGCGCAGCGATCATGACCTCGAGAATGAAATAAAATGGAGCCTCTTATGGCAAAGATTTTATGACGCTTTCTTTTTAAGGCATAGTTCATGAAAGTATTAAGGTGACTGACATGAGATTATTTTTTCTAGTAAATTTTATTTTTCGTTTTCCTTTTTTTTCAATTTTTTTTAGTTAATTTTTTTTTAAATGTTTTTCTTTTATTTTTTTAATTTTCTTTTAATTTTTATTTTATAATTTTTTTTTTTTAATTTTCTATCGTTATTTTTCTTTAATTTTTTTTTAATTTTTTTTTATTTTTTTTAAATTTTTTTTAATTTTTTTTTAATTTTTTTATTTTTTTTTAATTTTTTTATTTTTTTTTTTATTTTTTTTTAATTTTTTTTTTTTTTTAAATTTTTTTAATTTTTTTTAATTTTTTTTTTATTTTGTCTTTTATTTTTTATTTATTATTTTTTGTAATTATTTTAAATTATTTAAATTTTTAAATTTTTTTATTTTATTTTTAAAGTTTTTCGTTTTTTTTTCTATTTTGTCAATTTTTTTCATAATTCTTCAAAAAATGCGGCAGTTATACACAGCTATATATGTACATATGTATGTATATAAGCGCCTATAGAACCCAACAACGAAAAATATGACAACCAAAATTTATGTCTTCACAACAAGTTAGAAGCGCAACAACAGCAACAACCCATATGCGATTAGTTGGAAAATTTATAAACTACACATAAATTGAAAGTTTGTATAAATTAAAAGTACTTTCAACTCGGAAAGGCGACAGCAGCGAAATAAAATTAATTCATTACAGTCTGCATGAAAAGTGTGTGTATAATAAAAAATAATAGAAAAAATGCATATTTCAGTAGTAAATGGGCGCACATGCTTTAGTTGAGTATAAACAATGAAATTACAACAACAAAAAAATATTGAAGAAACCCCTTCACGTCTGCCGTCTTCACGCATTTCTCACACACAGTGTCTTTCATTTATGGTATTTAAAGATAATAAACGATAAGATTGTTATACAGCGCATAATAAAAATTGAGACAGCACAAAAATTATAGCAATGAACAGGAACACAACAAAAAAACAACAACAAACAGCAAGCGAGCCACAAAGCGAACGGTAAGCAAACAAATGCTGTGTACAAAGGCAGAAAGACAGCGCGCTACACAATTAATTCACAGAAAATATTTGTCTAACTGAACTGCAGGTCAAAGGCCAAAAACCACTCACCTGAAATAAAAAAAGGAAAAAATCGAGAAAAAACTCCGCTATAAAAGCGGGAAATTGTATAAATAAAGCAAACAGCATGGAAAGAAGAACCTGGTACAAAGCGCATTTGCGGGCGGACGGACAAAGCAAGAGGTTGGGCGCGGTGGTGATAGGTTTTGGCTGGCATTTGCGTACGTTTTGTTGTTGTTGCATATTTTTTAGGGAAGCGCTCATTGATATTGCTGTGGTTGTTGTTGTTGTTAGCGATACTAGTTACTTGTTTGTTGTTGTTTTATGAACTGCATCGCGCTACCTACCGCTTACTGCTATTTATTTGGTTTGCTTTTGTTTTTCCTTTGGTTTTTTCTGCCTTTCCCTGCTTTCATGATAGATACGCTTGTCAAAAAATTTATTAGCCAAGACGCACACAGTAGCCGCCGATATAAATCTTGCTGATTGAATAAGTTAATTCCGTTGAGTAATGTAAATAAGCGCGAGAGTGTAAGGCAAGAGAGCAAATTACAAAGGAAATTAAGGCAAACAGACACATACATAGGTACGGGCAAATAAACCTCAAAAATGAAAGAAAAAATATGAAAGAAAAAATAAAACAAAAATAAATAGAAAAAAAAAACGAAAAAAGAAAAAAACAAATAAAAAAAACAAAAACAAAAAATGAAAGAAACATCCAAAAAAGCGACAAAAAAATAAAAGAAAAAAGCAAAAAAAAAGAAAAAATTAGAGAAAAAATCAAAAAATAAATAAAAGAAAAAAATATGAAAGAAAAAACCAAAAAAACAACAAAAAAAATCTAAGTTCGCCGCAGAAGTCGCAGGAATGCTGCCATTGACGCTTGTCAGTTTGTCACGCCCGATATGAATCACCTGTAATGCGTTGTCGCATGTTGTTATTACAGTTAGATATTATGATTATTACTTTATTTGGCTTTATGTCAAGGGAATTCGCATTCTTTCTTCGATTGTTGGTCGTTGCTAAGCCGCTTTTCTCCTTATTCTACTCGGTTTTCTGTTTCTTCTTGCTAGCGTTTCTTTTCACTTTGATATTTCCACATAATAGCGATAAACCATTATGAGTATTTCGGCATTGCGCTTATCAGCCTATTAGATATGCTTTATTTATGAGCTGTAATAATGTCAGACACAGGCTAACAAGCAACAAGCAACCTAACACATCATTACGACGGCACCTGGGTGTGGTTGCAGCTTGCGTGGGGTGGGGCATGTAAGGCGCGTGGAGCGAAGTGCAAAAATGTGCTTTACAAACATCGCAAGCGCGCACTAATTAGCGCGGAGTGTATGTATGTAAGTATATAGAACAGCAAATATAGATTATTAGCCGAGTTTATGTCAATCGTAAGGAAATGTGTGCTCCTAACGGCGCTCGAATGCATATCAGTTAACTTTTGGGCGTATGCAAGCGCTGAGTATAAGGTAATAAATATAAAAATAAGTAATACAATGAATTTGAATTTTTTATTTTTTACAATTATTTTCGCAAACACGCTTCGCTTGTTAACTAGCAAAGCAAATAAAATGATTATTAAATGGCATACTTACTATAACAGCGCGCACCTTAAAAAGTAGCAACTGCCGTTCCAAATGCAGATTCGATACGAGTGAAATGCGAGTATATGTAGCTAAATGTGTTTGCAATTATAGGTCTATATATAGTAAACAAGCAATTCTCAAGTATTGACCCAAAAGGAAAAAAATCGAATGATGCAAACAAGTAGCTTTGTACGAAGTGATTATATAAATAATAATAATTTTCGATGTGCGAACATTTTCCTACTGTCTACGTAAAAATATTTTTGGTTCATATTTGATCATACCAGCAAATTTGATTGGTTCAAATGATTGTATGATCAAATTTGAACCAGACTAACAAAAAAAATGTACAATACAGCAAAAAATTTTCACACGTAGAAAATTTTTAATAAAGAACTAAAAAAAAAAATAAAAAAAAACTTTACACAATAATATTAAGTTTATTTACAGAAAATTATATTACTTTGCCCTCCTTAACGTATATTTTTCAAAATCTCAAAAATATACAAAAATTAATTGTTTTTAAATTAATTTAATTTTCTCATGATATAAACCTTTCATTTCAATATTTATACCCTAAACCTAAACTGGTTATATTAAGTTTGCCACAAACTTTGTAACACCCGGAACGAAACGAAGAAAACTTCACAAGATTTATATGCAAATGATCAGCGTGGCAAGCTGAGTCGATTTAACCAGATCCATCTGACCACCAGTCTATATAAGCGAACTAGTCCCTCAGTTTTTAAGATATCGATCTCCTTCTTCCATCCTTTTGTCTTTAACTGAATGATGTTTGTATGGAAAACTTTTTCATTTGAAGAGATATCTTCACGAAATAAGTGGCATGAATTATTGCTTAAGACCATCCTATAATCTGTAAGCAAATTTTTTAGAACGAACCCCTATAGCATATAGCTGCTATATAAACCGATCAATCAAAATCAAGTTCTTGTATGGAAAACTTTTTTATTTGCGAAGATATCTTTATGAAATTTTAAGATCGAACAACTATAGCATATAGCTGGCATACAAAGTGAACGATCAAATTCAATATAAAGATATTTTTACAGCCATTTTTCTAAACAAAATGCACCTGTGTAGGGTATTATAGCTGCAGCAGAACTGTAGTTAATGCTTTTTCTTCTTTTATATGGTTTTCCAATTTTTTTTAAATACTTTTTTTTACAAAAACAGTAATTATAGCTATACTCGCTACAAAATATGTAAAAACACTTTTGAAATATATATATTTTCTTACTAATTTCATTAATTTTAGATAATATTGCTATAATTAATACAAATAAACACACTGTCTTATTTAAAAAGATATTCATAAACCTGTTGAGAATTGCAGATTTTAGTTTAGCTAAGTAAAAAGAAGAATTAAAATGAACCAGCAACACCTTTTCTTAATAATTCGATTGAAAGAGAATTCAAAGCTTACATTTATTTACACCAAACACGTAGTACGTACTTATGTATGTACATACATACATACTACATATACATATATATAGTTATAATAAAAAACGTTTCTTCATCAATAGAAAAAGCACTTCCACCAAGTGACAAGCGCTTGGCAGCCAAACTTCATTGTTACAAAACGAAAAAACGAAAGAATTGTTGAAAGCTTATCTATGCGAAAAATTAGCACATATCAAAAGACAACACTAACACCTCGTTATACCAATACATACACACATACATATGTGCGATTAAATGTATATATACATACATGTATGTATTTAACTCCCAACAGGGACAGAATGGAGCGCAATAGCTGACATATTCGTAATTGGACTTGGAAATGAAGCGCGCAACAATTCGATATGACAATCTTCGGTGCGGATGAGAGCCGACCTACGAACAACAAATAAAAACGGCAAACAAAACTCGATACATACATATGTACATAGTAATGTATACATACATACATATGTATATGAATATGTGAGCAGTTGCGGCTGTATGGTTGTGTGTGCGTACTTGTACTTAGTGGAGCTGTAGCTTTGGTAAATAAGTTGAAGCAATAGATGCGGCGATAAAGCTATAAATCCAATCATTGTCAGAAAGTTATAAATATATGCATAAGCATGTGTGTGTGTGTATGTGTCTAAAGTGTGTACTATAAGTGCTGGCAGTAAATAAAACTGGCACCCCGAGGCGAGACAAGGTTTTGATTTGACCAACAACAAAAAAAAACAAATAAAATAGAATAAAAAAGTACAACAATAACAATGGAAAAAGCAGACAACACCATCCACGAGGTGGTTTAGGATGCGAGAAGATAAAGTGATGTAACTAAAGTAGTGTGCTTCGGTAGTGTACAATGTTGCCACTTTGGGTGAAAAAATTAAAATTTAATTAAAAAATTAAAATTTAATTAAAATATTAATTAAAAATTGAAATTTATTTTTTTTAATAAAGTTTTACTTTTAGTGAAAAATTTAAAATTTCGTTAAAGAATTAAAATTTAATTAAAAAATTAAAACTAAAAAAAATTAATAAAAATTTAATTAAAAAATTAAAATTAAAGTTAAAAAATTAATTAAAAATTGAAATTTAATTTTTTTAATTCAGTGTTATTTTTAGTGAAAAATACAAAATTTGATTAAAGAATTAAAATTTAATTATAAAATTAAAACTAAAAAAAATTAATAAAAATTTAATTAAAATTTTTTTTATTCAGTATTACTTTTGGTGAAAAAAATTAAAATTTAATTAAAAAATTAAAATTAAAGTTAAAAAATTATGTAATTAAAAATTGAAATTAAATAAAAAATTAAAAAAACTTAAAATTAATTTTTTTTTAATTCAGTTTTACTTTCAGTGAAAAAAATTCAAATTTAATTAAAAAATTAAAATTAGAAAAAAATTAAGTTAAAAAATATTAATTAAAAATTCAAATTTATTTTTTAATTTTTTTTAAATTCAGTATTACTTTTGATGAAACAAAATTATAATTTGATTTAAATTTTAAAATTAAAAAAAGTAAAATGTAATTAAAAATTAAAATTTAAGTATTTTAATTAAGTTTTATTTTATTGAAATTTAATAAAAAATTAAAATTTAATTAAAACTTAAAATTAATTTTTTTTAATTCAGAAAAAATTAAAATTTAATTAAAAAATTAAAATTTAATTAAAAAATTAAAATAAAAAAAAATTTAATTAAAAATTAAAATTAAAAAAAAATTAAGTTAAAAAAATATTAATTAAAAATTCAAATTTATTTTTTAATTTTTTTTTAATTCAGTATTACTTTTGATGAAACAAAATTATAATTTAATTTAAATTTTAAAATTAAAAAAAATAAAATGTAATTAAAAATTAAAATTTAATTATTTTAATTAAGTTTTATTTTATTTCAGTTTTTGTTTTTAATTTTTTTATTCTAATAAATTACAAATGTTCGCTATGCAAACTAAGTGTACAGCAATAAGAACAATTTAAGTGAGGTCAAATTTTTTTTGAGCGCGAAAGTGTTGTGATCGATATTTGAGTTTAAATTTCCAGCGGAAAGGTTAGTAGGAATAATAAATATTTATAAAAATACACATGTGATTTTATTGTTTCCTGCATGTAAAAATTAGAAAAGTGAAATTTTGATTAAAAATATTTTTTCAACACTTTTTTAATTTTTTATTTTTTTTTTAATATGGCAATGCTATTTGATACATACATATATTTTATTTTTTAAACATTAGAAAAGTTAAAAAAATATTATATTTTTAAAGGCCTTTTTTATTTTTAAATATGGCAACATTATCTTGTTATAAAATATTTTATTTGTTTTTAGAACATTAAAGAAGGTTGATTCTGTTTAAAAAAAATATTTAATTTTTAAACGCTATTTTTATTTTTTTATTTTAAATATGGTAACACTTTTTGGTATAAAATAATTTAATTGTTTTTTTTAAGAATATTTTTGAAGTATTGCATTTGTTGGTAGATGCAAATTTATATTAGTTATTTTAAATATTATAATTTTTTCAATATGGCAACGCAACGCTAATATTTCAATTATTATATTTTTTTCAATATGGCAACACTGTTGTGGTATAAAATATTTTATTTGTTTTCTAGAACATTTTTGAAATATTAAATTAATTTTTAGACATATTTTTATTATTAACTTTCATTATTATAATTTTTTCAACATGGCAACACTGTTTTCGACTTGTGACTATTATTTGTTATAAACTATTATAATTTGAATTTACACTTACATATATCTACATATTTATTTAATATTTTTTTAATAAAAAAAATTAGATGGCAACACTAGCTTTACGCTGTATTTAATACGTGCTGTTGATAATACTAATGTGTAGCTGTAATTTGTACTTTGTTGCCTACAACACATATACTTATATTTTTCTATCTATTTTATAAGCTGTTCTTACTTCGCCAATGCGTTAGCTTTGTGTCTTCCCCCCTACCTGCACCTTAGGCGCTTGCTTTCGATTTCATCGATACAAAGCACAATGCTTCGCAGCAACAACTTAAAAAGCGCAAGCATTGTGCTGCACTAAGCGACATACAATTTCACACACATACAATTTCACATATGTACATAAATGCGTGTATTTGTGAGCGCAGAATTAAATAAAAATAAAGATAAACATTTGCTTAAGCTGCCGCATGCAATAATGTGGATTTTCTTGCATAAAAGTCTGCTTTATTGTCGTTTTCCAGCATCGCCTTTGTTGTTGGTGGTCCAGCGCACAGCATGAAATTTTCTAATAAAAAAAAACAGCGCACAAAAATAGTTTTCCGACACAACTTATTTAGCCGGTGGTTGCCATGCCACGTTGTGCGGCATTGTTATAGGATTAGTTGGCGGTCGTTAAGAAAGTAATGTTCGTGTGCGGAAATTTCAATGTTTTTTTCTAAATAATTTATAGCATTAATCTTTTATGCGCTTCCATTTGCTTTCTTTAAGCATGAAATTGCTATGCGGATTATTAACGCTTGTTGCGTTTAATTTTGAAAGATTTAACCACGCGCATCTTTGCTTTGACAACGAGTTGTGAGTCAGACTGTGGGCTTAGCTACGAAAACAGCTGAATTTTACAGGACTTTAAAGCAGGGAATACAGTGGCATTTAGTAGCAGACCAGATGTTGTTGAAACTACTCTTTGTTTGGCAGTTTTTCTTGTCATAGTTTGATTGAAAGCTTGTTGATGTAGTACCAAAAATATTTAAATAGTGTGAAATAGACTAATTTCGTCGTATAATTTCTATTCAAGTCCATGTTAACCAATACAAATACATCCTAAAAATTGTATATTTTCATAAAATTAGCAAACATAATTCAGCTAGTTGAACTTAGAATGCTTTTCGTAAATTGTAATCCCCCAAGTATAGGTTAGTTTAAGATAAAAAGTCGTTCCTTGCGGCAAAAACCATTCACTACTAGGAACTCACTAGAATAATTTAAAGCGCCGGTCCGTTGTGAAGCCTAAACCTCCAAAAAAAGTTTATTGGGAAGGCTCTCATGACCACTTCACTCCATCAGAAACCACTCATATTGAAACAAAATTTGAGTTTTGGTTATAAAAAGGTTATATATTGGTTATACATATCTGAGAGGAGAAGCTTAAAATTTTATGTAAGATAATGTACTAAATCGTAAGCAATCAAAAACCTTACAGGAGAAGGAAAAACAAAATAATAGAAATCACTCATATCGAAACCAAAAAAAAAAAATTGAGTTTTGGTTATAAAATGGTTATATATTGGTTATATACTGGTTATATTTTCGGTGAGGAAACCCCACTTCACAATACACAATCCTTAAAATCTTTGCCAAAACGTTGATTTCTATAACTTATTTCGATTTTGTTGTAATTTTTTCCGAAAGAAACATGTGATATGCCACAAGAAACACCGAAGCTTTTAAAATCTTTGTGAAAATCAGTATTTTACAAGCGCTTTATATCTTTTCGAAAACAAATCTTTCGAAAAAACAAGTTTTCGAACACGTACTGAAAACTGAGGAGATCCCTTAAATGCTACAAAAGCAACATCAACCAATTGAAAATTCAGAAATTCTCTTAAAAGCAACAAAAGCAACAACAACCATTTAAATTGATATGAGTTAAAGCAAACCTTCGATATACCTACATACATACATACTATATACTACGGTCTTTTGCATAATTTTTTGACAAGAGTTGCCTATGCGAAACGTATGCAGGGAAGTGGAAGTTCGACAAAGAACGTACATACGTACATACATACATACATATGTATACAAAATAATTAGAGAAATTAATTACCTCAACAATGAGTGAAAACAGAACGCAAGATGGCATACTAATATACTGATAACAAATGAATTCCCATCAGAAATCACCACAATTACATATCTCTCAATCTTTCAAACAACACCCCAAAATATAGCCACGCACATACATACATATGCCCGAACGTACGCCGAGGCGCGCGCATTTCCCACCACACTCCTTCGCGGAAATTAAAACTACTGTTATTTAATTCAATACAATGAAGCCACAACAAAAACTCGCCGTTCAAATTAAATGTGATTTCTGAAAGACAATTTTCCTCGTCAATACCTCCAATGAAGCATTGCACGCCGTTCACCACTCGCCGCACCAAACCGTGGGAGTGAATGAAAAGCATGAAGCGCACAGCCTTCAGCCTCGTCTCCAACGCAGCCACTCAACGGAGTGCCGAGCGGCGTCGACCCACGGCATTGCGCCCTAAATACCGCTGATTTACAAGGAGAATCAAGAAGCTGAAACATATGTACGCGCATACAAAACATAAATATCTCGAGCACTTCGCCAACGGCATAGCATGAAATGATGATTTTCAAAAATCGAAATGAATTCTAAATGCAAATAAACAAATGAATTTGTCAATCGCAATGTGGAGGTCGTTCATACGACGACGCCGATGCGGACGATGAAGATGAGTCGAACGAACGAACTTACTACACTTCTGATCTGGTAATTTGTGAAATTAATAGACCGGATTTGTTGAGAAGCCGACACAAAAGCGTAGATAAGCGAGCGCGAGTGGCAGCGGGCCGAGCAACAACAAGCTCGACGAAAGGGGAGATGGAAAATATTGTAATGAGATTAAAGTGATACGAAGAAGAAGCACGAAAAAGTATGTGTGTGTAGCTACCCCCTTCCTGTCATATACGAAACGTGGATCAATAGAAACGTGGAGAACAAGCGAGCGAAATGTAAACAACTACGTAAAGGCGTTGAATGACGAAGAATAAATGGAAAATAAAAATACATACATATAATAAAAAATATAAAAAAGTATAAAAACCAGCAGATTGAAGTTAAATATTCACAAATTACACACAGCACGACAAATGCCACAACAACAATACAATTTTGAATAACAGAACTGGAGGCATGCAAGCTTATTGTGCAATCTGTTCTAAGATTTACTTTGAGTATTTTGACTTTTGATTAGTTTATGTAAAAAATATGAAATAATTATACTGATTATTATTGTTGTTGTAATAGAAAATTGTTGTAATAATTGCCATCAAGTATTTTTTATTTAGTAGAGTTATCTAAGGTCATTAAAACAATGAAGGTCCTGCAACAAAGTCAAACAAAACTTTGCAAGCAATAAACTAAAACCGTAAATTTAACTTTCTCGGTCTCGAAATCTACTGATTTCATGCCCTAAGGTATTTGCATAACGTGAAAATACGTCAGCATTTGAGAAAAATCATAATAAGGCAGGATTTCTCAAAATGCATGCCACACACACCTCATGAAAGCTCAGTTAAAGTTCAGCTAAAGCTCATCGAAAGCTTGGGTAAAGTGTAAGCGTACTTTTTAACTCCAGACAATAAAATATCTGATATAATGGTTTGAATTAATATAGTTTATAGCTTTTCACATAGGAGTTTTTGTTGATATTTGATGCTGAGTAGACTAAAGCCGTAAACTTAATTTTCCGATCTGTACTAATTTCATGTCCTAAGTTATTTGTACAATTAAAAGCTTTAAGGCAGCACTTGAGTGAAGTCATAATATGGCAGGATTTCTCAAAATGCATACCACACACACCTCATAAAAGCTTACATAAAGCTCAGTTAAAGCTCAGCTAAAGCTCAGTCAAAGTTCAGCTAAAGCTCAGTTAAAATTCAGTTAAAATTCAGTTAAAACTCAGTTAAAATTCAGTTAAAACTCAGTCAAAATTCAGTTAAAGCTCACTTAAAGTTCATTCAAAGCTCAGCTAAAGCTCAGTTAAAGTTCAGCTAAAGCTCAGTCAAAGCTCAGCTAAAGCTCAGTCAAAGTTCAGCTAAAGCTCATCGAAAGCTTAGACAAAATGTAAACGTCTTTTTTTCACTCCAGACAATAAAACATCTGCTCTAATGGCTTGAATTCATATAGTCTACGATCGTGTATTATAAATTTTTCCTGAAGGTTCACGTTTGTCAGCAGGAAATGTGTAACTAACTTCACACCAATGTGACCACCGCGCTCTCTTCCCTTCTCCCTAGCTCCCATGCCATGTTGACGTTTTAATACGTGCCAAACACACCGGAGCCAGCGACACATTTTCAGAGGAAAACAATATTGACAAAGCTGCGATAACAACACACAACCAGATCGCCGCTGAGCAGCTTGACAGTCAGTCAGCCGGCTAAGGCTGTTCCCTAATTGATCAGTATGCGGTGACAAGTGAGCATTAACTCGTCAAAATGTTGGAATATTTTTTCTGCTGCTTTTATTTACATACATTTTTACTTGTCACTCACTATCAGCTCTATCTTATCGGCGCTTGAGTTTATAAATAAATAAATGGTAGATAATAAAAACTAATCAAATAACAAGCTGATAACGCGGGGCTTAAGCCTTGTTTGTGCTCCATAAAATACGTTTGTACATACATATGTCTGTCTGTATAGGGTGTCGCGTTGTGTATATGCATATGTGTGTATGTAATTGAGTGATCACGATGCAAAGCGAGTGTTATGCGGAGTTAATAAATTGAAATTTTGATTTGAATTTATGAAGTGAAGGAAATTAAAACTTTGTAGGCAAATAAAGTTTGCAAAGCGGAGTGATCAATTGGCATTTACTGGACTTATTGGCTAAGTTAGGTATATACCTACCTATAATGTGGACACCACATAATTTATGTGTGTAATATAAATAACAGTTGCAAGCTGGGTGGCAGCGTATTCGGTTGTATATGTCAGTCTTAAGGTCTCACAGAATTAATATGGGTCATAAATTATGAGGCCACCATATAAACAATGCTTAAAGCACATAACGGAGTAATTAAATATTATTATTAAATTATGATAATTAGCTGTAAGCTGACTTTGAGCAACACCAAAAGCTCCGTCAGCATCGGAAAGAACCTCTCCGAGCTGTGCGATACCAAGCGAGGCTGCAGACAAGGAGACTCTCTTTAGTGTAATTTCTTTCGCGACTTCGCTCCCAATTCACCGTTGACAGTGAATACTTCGAAGTCATGAATAGCTTCGTCAATTTTGGAACCAGAAAATAACAATGTCGAGCTGCAAGAGGCATAATAAAAACGAACAAAGGTCACTCAATCTTCTATAAGAGCGCCAACATCTGGTGAGTCAGCGTTACGAGTTTTCGAGAGGAAGGTTCTGCGGAAGATTTATGGTCCTTTGCGATTGGAACGATATCGCATTCGATGGAACGATGCTGTACGAGATATACGACGACGTTGAGATGAATCAGGAAAAGAAACAGCTCCACGTCCGAATCCGTTGGAATGAGAGGAAGAGGAAAACCGGGTGGAGAAGGACCTGGCTACACTTGGATCCTTCAATTGCCGCTAGACAGCGAAAAGCTAGAACTACTGGCGCGTTGTTTTAAACTCGGCTAAGGACGAACCGCGCCACAATCGCTACCGACGAGGATCACGTCCAAAAATCAAAGATCCGGTGCTTGATAATCATTGATTGATAATTACGAGACATCACTGATAGTGCCAGCATATCATTTGGATGGTTTGTGTACCAAACTTTTCATGTGCCTTCATCGGTATAATACAGAGGGTCACGCTGCATTGGTTCTTTGTGCCTCTTTTGCCAAAAACTCGACTCATATTATTCCGCAACTAACGTATTC
This sequence comes from Bactrocera neohumeralis, assembly GCF_024586455.1. NCBI lineage: Eukaryota > Metazoa > Arthropoda > Insecta > Diptera > Tephritidae > Bactrocera > Bactrocera neohumeralis. The sequence continues at coordinate 15,130,065 of NC_065919.1, read as the reverse complement.
ACCTGATTTGGCTCTCTGCGACTTTTGGATATGTAGTAAAATTAAAAAGAAAATGTTTTGACACGATTGAGTAGATAAAAGACGAGATATAAATAATCTGACTGTTTTGATAACTGGAAAAAGCTTTGCGAAAGTTCATTTTATCGAAGATGGTAAAATTAATTTGAAAGAATAAAGAACTTTCTTATTTACTTTTCGTCATTTTTATCGCAGTGCTAACTGTAAATACATAAATATTTTTGATCTTGATATTTGAAATGCGATAGTTAATATTTTACTTGCAGGCACAATTATTACCACTATCTTGCCAAACTCTTTTAAAATCATTTTAATATTTTCCAATATATTTAAATTTCCCATAATTGCAACGTGCACCAAGAGCTTTTACAAAGCTTTTAGAGAGCTTTGTGTGCCAATCTCTTTTAAAATCATTTTAGTTTCGTACGATACATTTGAATTTTTTATAATTGCATCTTGCACCAAGAGCTTTTACAAAGCTTTTACAGAGCTTTTGTTTTTGATGCCTTAGTCGAAGCTGAAATTCGTTTTCGAATTTACCACAAATTTCTAAGCGTCGTTGCAACATGGTCCAAAAGCTATTCCCGAGCTTTTTTTTATTTCAGTCGAGGCTGAAATCCGTATACGTTTCCGAATTAACAGAAGTTTTTATTTTCAGCTTTTGTTTTTAATGCCTTAATGCCTGAAATCAGTTTTCGAATCAGAAATTTCTAACCGTCGTTGCAACATGGATCAAAAAGCTTTTCCAGAGCTTTCGTTTTTTTATTTCAGTTGAAGCTGAAAATCCGCTTTGTTTCCGAATTTAACGGAAATTTTTATTTAGAGCTTTTGTTTTTAATGCCTTTGTCGTAGCTGAAATCCGTTTTCGAATTTAACAGAAATTTCTGACCGTCGTTGCAAGATGGACCAAAAGCTTTTCCAGCGCTTTCATTTTCTCAGTCGAAGCTGAAATCCGTATCTGTTTTCTATCTAAATTTTAATTGCGTTACGATCACGTTACTTAGTCAAGAAAGTCTATTTGAGGCAATTGCTGCTGATTTCTGCTTTACTTTATCGAAGTTAAAGCTTTCATGCCAATTCGTGCGCACATATTGGCTACAAAATATATTTATAAATAAACAAAAATAATATTTAGTTGTTCGAATTTTGTTTATTTTACGGTTTTTGGGCGTTTCTGGTAGATATTTTGGTCTTCAATATCAAAGCAAACTGTTTCACCACCAAAAGCTTGCGCGAAATATGCAATTTCCGAGCATTATTTTACAACTGTAATGTACTTATTTCTTGGGGTAAGCAACACTGCCTCCCACTTCCACTTAGTGTGTCGATGTTTTTGTTGCAAGATTGACAGATTAAACAGTTTTAATTCTCATCCATATGTTTGTTATTCTTATAAACAAACAATAGTCAAATAACCGCACTTTGGCAAACACGCCCCACGGCGCAGTCATCAAAAGAGTTGTTATTCACAAATTCAATGAGCGCCGATTAGCCGTATCGCTCACGGCGCAACAACAATACAAACAGCTTGCGACGTTGGCAACAGAGTTGGGGCGGCAGCAGCAGCGCTTTTCATTGATATCGCAATCGACAGAAGCTTAATCAAAACATGAAAGCATAAACGCTGTTTGTTTAAGTAAATGCAAAGGTGAGTGTGTGTGTGTGTGTGTGTGAGTGTGGGTTGGCGGAGCGGGGCGGCGCCATAATTTTCAACAATTTGTTAATGCACAAGTCTGCCAAAGCGTAAGCAATATCAAAAGCCTATCACAGAACGCTTGGCATGAGGCGCACATACACATTTATGCATATGTATAGACATACATACATACATATGTACATAGAAACACTTAAATATACAATCACATATACGCGCATATAGGTTAAGTGCACGATGACTCGTTTCGCATATAATGGAATTGTGCTTGTATATTTGTTCACGTGTGTGTGTGTGTGTGTGTGCGCACTTTCATATAGCGAAATAAAGAATTTACGTATTTTATGACCTTAATTAGACGTGCATGGCATGAAATCATACAGAATATTTGCATATGTGAATATGTATGAGCACTTGGGCTTTGGCGAAAAGCGTAAACAAAAGAAGCACAACACAACAAAAACAGTCAACGAATACTAGAAATAGAAATAAATTAATCTTTTTAATCTCCCCAACGGTGGAGAGCCGTACATGGTTGCGTTCGTTCTCATCATGCCGACGATTGACGAAATAATTGACGGTAGAATTAAGCTGTGGCTGCAGGTCATTCAATTCAATATACTACATACATACATACATACATATGTACATATGTGATAAAGCGCAAGGCAAACAGCAACAAAGTCAACACAGCGAGCAAAAGAAAAGGCGCAACAATGTTTTAATATATATATATATATATGTGTGTGTGTGTGAGGGTGGGTGGGGTGGCCATTAGGTGGGGGGAGCAGTCAAAAGCAATTAAATGAAAATTTATAATAATGAATAGTAAGTAATGTTTGTTTGCGTGTGTGTGTGCGTATGTTTACTCAACGGCGCATGGCGCGCATATCGAACGCCTACAACACACACACACGCATATGTATGTATATATAAGATATGTGTACGAATTGCTACGTCAGTCACTCTTTCAATCACGCCGTCACTCAGGCCAACCAGTCAGTTAGTCAGTTACTGAGGCAGTGAGTCAAGCAGGCACTTGAAATTGAAATGAAAGTCATGCTCCTAAATACCGGCGCGCTTAATACCTGGCATGCATGTTGTGTGTGTGTGTGTGTATGTGGACTGCATGCATTTGGGTGGCTATTTGAAGGAAATCAGAGCACGGCCGCGCCGGCAAGCGAGCGCGTTAGTGTGCGAGCGGCTGTGTTGGCGGTTGTTTAGACGTTGTTAAGTGCTTTGTTTGCCTGTTTATTTGGCTGGCTGGCTGGCTGGCTGGATGTCTGTCTCACTCGTCCGTCTGCCCTCTCACAGTTCTGCCTACCGTCTTACCCATCTGTCTGGCTGTCTCACGCGACTGTCTGCCATCTCACCCGTCTTACTCCTCTGTCTGGCCATCTCACCCGTCTGTCCAACTGCCTTACTCGCCTGTCTGCCCGTCTGTCAAGCAATTGCTGCTTGTTAGCGCACTTGTCTGTATGTGTGTGTGTCCTTGTATGTAATAATATTTGCGATTTGTGGCCTTTTCTCTCACTACATGCACCATGATCTCGCCGAGCGCGCCGCCTTTCTCCACAAAAGTCACGACGAGATGAAGTGGAAGAAATATGCCGCAAGTTAAACAGAAAATTTCAGCGAATTTGTGGTTTTTATCGCAGCGTTTAGAATCTGTTTGAATTTCGAAACATTAGCGCATGCAGAAATGTAAATAAATACGGGCAAATAAGCAGATAGTTAAAAACAAATAATTATAAATGTTAGCTTGTGGCTGTGTGTGTGTGTGTAAAGATAAATATTTGTGAAGACAAGTGTATACAGCGTGCACTCCGCGCTCGCTTCTAATGTGTGTGTGTGAGTGTGTGTACATATTTACGCTATTGTTATAAAATTTTATTATAATTACTTTTAGCGAGTTGCCGTAAGGTGGGAGTACTTACAGTGTGTGCTTGCTTAAAATATATATGTATATAAGTACATATATAATTCTATTTTATTCGCATGCCATAACACTGTCAATTCATTTTTATGGCGCTTTTATGGCATAATTTATTTGCAGTTAGCATTTTTTATCGTTCAAATACTTTGTGTTGATGAAGTGTTGAAAATTATTTGTGTGCATAATTTTGTGTAATATGTAGTTCATAAATTTTATTGCCGGCGAAATTTGGATAATGAGCAAATTTTTATTTTTATATTTTTTAAAATATATGTATATATGTATGTAAATACATATACATAAGTACAAAATATAATAGGGTATCTATTATTATTTGTAACACTAAGAAGGAAACGCCGGAGAATTAATTAAATCTATAAATAAATAATCAACGTGACGCACTGAGCTGATTTAGCCCCATCCGCTGGTCTGTATATATGCGAATTAGTACCTTAATTTTTAAGATATCGAACTGCAGTTTTGCATACGTGCTATTCTTCTCAAGAAAATATCAATTTAGCGGAATTGCCGACATCGGACCACTATAACATATAGCTGCCATGCAAACGGATTAATCAAAATCGGATCCTTGTATGGAAAACTTTTTTATATGATGAGATATCTGCATGAAATTTGCCACGAATTATTGTCGAAAAATAACGGTAATATCCCCAAACAAATTTTTCAGATCGGATGACCCTAGCGTATAGCTGCCATACAAACTGAACGATCAAAATCAAGTTCATGTATGGAAAACTTGTTTATATGACAAGATATCTTCACAAAATTTAGCACAAAGTATTGTCAAAAAATAACGGTAATATCTCCAAATAAATTTTTTCGATCCGATCACTGTAGCGTGTAGCTGCCATACAAACTGATCTATCAAAATCAAGTCCTTGTATGGCGAACTTTTTATATGACAAGATATCTTCACAAAATTTAGCACAAAGTATTGTCAAAAAATAGCGGTAATATCTCTAAACAAATTTCTCAGATCAGATCACTGCAACATATAGCTGCCATACAAACTGAACGCTCAAAATCAAGTCCATGTATGAAAAATTTTTTTATGTGACGAGATATCTTCACAAAATTTGCCATGAAGTATTTTTCAAAAATAACGGTGCTATCTCCAAACAAATTTTTCTGATCGGATCACTGCAGCGTATAGCTGCCATGCAAACTTATTAATCAAAATCGAATCCTTGTATGAAAAACTTTTTTAGATGACGAGATATCTGCACAAAATTTAGTATGAAGTATTATCAAAAAATAACGGTAATTCCTACTAACAAAATTTTCGGATCAGATCACTATAGCGTATAGCTGTCATACAAGCTGAGCGCTGAAAATCAAGTTTTTGTATGGAAACGTTTTTATTTGTTTCAATAAATTTTATTTTACTTATTATTTATATAAATTTTCAAAATATTTTATATAATTTTAATGTTTCAATGGTATTTTACTTATTACTTGTATTAAATTTATATAATTTTGATATATATTTCCACATATTATTTAATTTCTATTTTAAGATTAGTCGAGTTTATCATAATAAACATTTTTTTTTATTAAATAAGAATTATTACATTTCTTTAAATAATTTTATGTTCTCATGAAACCCACCATTTGTTTTTATTCTAAATATTTTCATATATTTTTTAACCAACTCACACAATTGTGTACACACTTCAGCATCACTACCAAAAGCGAGCGTTATTGCCACACAATTTTGCATTAATTCATGACCACAATGTGATTAGAATATTAGAATATTTGCATAAATAGAATAGAGAATTTTGAGCGGCGTGTAGCGAGCGTACAAGTCAATGAACGCCAAATTTGAGCAGCGCAACCGTCTTAAAGCCGGTCATATTGTCGCTCAAGCTCCGGTTGCTGAATGGGCAGCCAAGTAATGTTGCCAACGGCCAATTGTCTGCTGTCTATATTTGTACATATCCACATATGTATGTATGTATGTATGTATGTATGGAGGTGTGTGTGTATGTACATACATATGTATATGTACAACGCATATCTATGTTTATTACCGCATTTATTCGGCAACTAGTCGCTGTTCAATATTATGGCTTAGTACGGACCAACTTGAAGACTTTAAAAAAGACACGGAATAATTTAAGTGTTTTAATTAAATTATACACCTGCACACAAAGCACAGAAAACAATAAACGACAGGTGCATGTGTGCGTGTGCTACTTAATTTAAGCTTTCCTCTCTCCTTTTCAGTACATTCGATACTTGCTCTTGTGTTTTTATGTGATTGCCGCTTTGTTTTTGTTTTTGTTGATTTTTAATATCTTAGTAAAACACTATTTTTAATACGCACATACACACACACGCGCATACGTAGGTTTTTGAATATGTTAATAATTATTTTATTTTTTCTTATTTATGTTAATGAGGTCATTCAAGCGCCCAGCGCTAATTCATGGAACAAACAAAATAACGACGTCTGTATGTGTGTATGTTTGTGCGCATGTAGCTTTATAGTTGTTGAGTTTAAAGAAAAAGCAACCCACGTACATATTTTTGTCATTAGCTTGTGGTTTAATTGTGGTTTTGTTTTTGAAGCGCTTAGAAAAATAGCTAAATTATGCACACATTATGAGCAACTAAATACAAGAAAAAATTTGAAAAATATAAAAAAAGAGAAAAAAAATAATAAAAAAAGAAAAAAAAAAATATAAAAAAAAGAGAAAAAAAAAATAAAAAAACAAATGTTAAAAACAAAAGACTAATAGCAACATAAATAAAAAAAAACACAATTCCTAAAAAATTACAAAAATACCACAAAAAATAAAAATTAAAAAGTTAAAAAAAAAAAATTAAAAATTAAAGATAAAAAAATTAAAAAATAAATAAAAAAAAAATTTAAAAATAAATAAAAATAAAAAAATTTAAAAATAATAAAAACAAAATTTAAAAAAAAAAATAAAATATAAAAAGTTATGTTTCAAAAATTTACAAAAAAAAACTTTTTTTCAGTCAAAAAGATTAAAAAAAAAATTATTAAATTTAAAAACTAAAAAAATTTAAAAATTAAAGAAAAAAAAAATAAAAAAAAAATAAAAGTAATTAAAATTTTTTTTAAGAATTAAAAAAAATAAAAGTAATTAAAAAATTTTTTAAAAATTCAAAAAAATAAAAGTAATTAAAAATTTTTTTAAAATAAAAAAAATTATATAATATAAAAAAATTATGTTTAAAATAAAAAAAAAAAAAATTTTAGTTAAATATACTTTTTTGTTGTTGCTTAATTTATGAATCGTTATGTGTACTTTCGTCGTCTTATTTCTTTTAGTGTTCGCATTGCGTGCATTTGTGTGTGTGTGTGTGTCTATTTATGTAAGTGCTGTTTTTAAATAACCTGCCGCGGCACTTTGCTCTGTGGCAATTTCAAATTTTATTAATAAAAATGCCTTTCATTGCTGTTGGCATTGTCATCCGCTTATTTTTGCTATTTTTCTGCTTGTTTGCGCACAAATGTCAACACATTGCGGCAAATTTATTGTTATTAAAATTAAATATTTTTAACTTTGAATAACGGCAATTTATTTTTTCACCTTGCTTTCTTTTCTTGTTGTTATTAAATCTAATTGTACGGCTACATAGCTGTATCTTGCTATAAATGACAGCAATTTTAATATTTTTGTACAGTTGAACTTCGCTAAAATGAACTGACCTATGGAATTAGTGGGCGCTAATGTGCTAACTTTGCTTTGTATGCGTTTTAGCGTTAGTAGTGTTGAAAATTATATTTTTACTTAAATTTTTTTTTTATTATTTCAACTTTATATTTATAATAAATATTTTCCTTGATCGCTAAAATCAAGTGTTTGAAAAAAATTTTTGGAGACAACAGCACTACACACTAAAATAAAATTAAATTAAAAAATATAGAAAAATAAGAAATAAAAATATAATTAAAAAACAATAAAAAACATACATATATTGTATAAATATATAATAAACAAATAAACATATTAAAAAAATAATAAAAAAACAACTAAAAAATAAAAACAAATACAAAATAATAAATAAAATAAAAATAGAAAATATTTTAAATTGAATAAAAATATAAAAAATATTAATAAACTAAAAAAAAAACTAGAAAAATTTAAAAAGAAAATAAATAAAAAGTAATATTAAATATAATTAATTAAAATATAATAAAACAAAATTAAGTAATAAAAAAATAAAAAAGCAAAGTTGTGATTATTGCAAAAAAATCTAAAATTATTACTTTTTAGTATTTTTTAAATGGCAGAAACAGTAAATGTATAAATAAAATAAAAAAAAATTAAATTAAAAAAATATAAAATTAGTATAAATAAAATAAGTAAAATTAAAACCAAAAATAAATAAAATGAATAAGAAATAATAAACAAATAAAAAATTATAAAAAATCAAGATAAATATAAGAAAAATATAAAAAGTAAAAATTAAAAATAAGTAAACACAATAAATTAAAATATAACAAAAGAAAATTGAATATTAAAATAAAAATATGTATTAAATTCTAAAAAACAAACAAAATGCTTATTATTATTTTTAATTAAATTTAAGGCTAAAAAAATGTTATAGAATGTTAATAATATGTTAAAAATGTTAAAAAAAGAATACTAATAACAAAAAGAAAATAAAAACTATATATAAAATATAAAAAATCACTAAAAAAATATTTAAAAAAATGTAAAAAAATATTAAAACATAAAAATTTGTAGTTAAAAAAAGTATAGAAAAAAACATTTTTTTCATAAAAGTAATAACATAATAAGCAAATAAAATATAATAAGAAAAAATTAAATAAAAAAAAATTTAAATAAAAATATAAAAAATATAAAAATATTTAATAATAAGTAAATCAATAAAGTAAAATATAACAAAACATTAAATAATAAAATAAAAATATATATCAAATTGTAATCATTACAAACAAATTTCTTAACTTTTATTTAAATTTAAGGTTACAAAAAATTTAAACCTTAAAAAATATAGCAAAATTTTTCGTACAAAAAGGTTTTTATTTAATATTGAATCATAATAGCACGTTTAGTCAAGCAAATGCCTAATGCCCACTTATTTCTTATCAATTTCATTTATTATTCACATTTAATTTCTTCAAATATTTTTCCTGCTTATGTTTTGAATATATTTCTATTTATAATAAAAATAAACATATTCATAAAAAGCACATATTCTTTATTTTGACTATTTTTACGCTCCGTAACTAAAACAATACGCAACATAGATAACAAAAATATGAAGAAGAAAATATTTAAAACTCTTCCACACAGCATGTGAATTCAATGTCAAACGCAAACAGGCAAACAAACACACACACACACACACCAGAAAAAGGAGCAGCAGCGCCCGCCGAACCGCCAAAAGTTCACACGATTTCATTACATTCCATCGCATAAACACACACACAGACAATTTTTTTTTTTTCCGCTTATCGCATTACACACAAATTTCGTAAGCGAGTAAGTCAATATTATGAACGTGAAATTATGCAGCACTAAATTATGTTTATTTATTTACAAAATTTTTTGTGATTTCCCAAACGCCACTCAAACTTAATCAAGTTTCCCTTAATAATTTAATACGCCGATGCTTCGCTGTTCACTGTTCGGCCGTCGCACATGATTGTCAACACGTGTAGAAAGAAAAAAAACCAAATCAAATGATAGCTATACTTGCATACATACATATACACATACACACATACTCGTACATTAGACACTCATGTGTGTGTGTTCGTATTTACAGACAAGCCGAATCAGCATTTTTCCGTTGAACGGTTGAATGAAAATGTTATACTATTGTAGGAATGCCTCAAAAATATACATACATACATATGTATGCATAACTATATAATATATTTGTATGTCTGCATTTACATTTATCAGCACTTGGACCCTGGCATGTAAACCCATTTAAGGCGAGATAAGCTACAGCATGACTTTGATTGGGGCATAAGCGCGCCCTTTTGGCTCAACGATAGTGAAATACATTGTACATACATACATACAAAAAGTTACCGCTTACTTACAGACATAGACCATCAAACCGATCTACAAGCTTGATTATGAAAGCATTGTTTGAAATGAAATCGAAAAATGCGCTGCTTTGTTGTGGACTTGCTCCGAGCGGGCAATAATTGATCGTGACATTAGCACTTGGACTCTAAGTAGCCCTTCTAGCGCTATTATAAAAGGGTTAGGCGAAAAGTTAATTAAAAAATTTCCATTTACTACTAAAATATTGTTGAATATTTGCTGTAGCAGATAATCTATTGAAATTGAAGTGTTTAAAATGTGTGAGAAAATTGTATTTTTCAAAGTAACTATTTTTAAACTAGTTATAACTTTGGTGCAATTTGAACTAGTTTATTTTGAAGCAGTTGTCAAGTGCATAATGGACCAGTTTAAGATGGTCTTTTACGGAAGCATTTCGTTTGATATGTATAACGGAATTTTATATGCTCCACTTTGAAACTAGTTATAGGTTTGGTACAATTTAAACTAGTTTATTTTGAAACAGTTGTGAAGTGCATAATGGACCAGTTTAACAAAGTTTTTTATTGAAGCATTTCGTTTGAAATTGAATTGTTTCAAATTTGTGAGAAAATTGTATTTCTCAAAGTATCTATTTTCAAACTAGTTATAAGTTTGGTGCAATTTGAACTAGTTTATTTTGAAGCAGTTGTCAAGTGCATAATGGACCAGTTTAACAAAGTTTTTTATTGAAGCGTTTCGTTTGATAATACGGAATTTTATATGCTTCACTTTCAAACTAGTTATAACTTTGGTGCAATTTCAACTAGTTTAATTTGAAGTAGTTTTGAAGGCCATTATGGACCAGTTTAACAAAATTTTTTATTGAAGCATTTCGTTTGATAATGCGAAAATTTACATGCTTCGCCAGTCGGGTCTACGTAATCGGAACGGTTCCGAATGGTGCGGTCCGGTCGATACAGAACGCTATCAGTGGAATACGATTCACAGCAGAAAGGTATCAAAAATCGGCTTGGTTCGTTGATTTATCTGCAGAGGCTGTGAGGGGAGTGAGAGGATTTTAATTCCGCTGGTTTCATAGTAAGCCTCCTATAGGTTTAGGTACGTCATCATACACCCACACCAGCTACCTATCTAAAACCGGCGTAGTTCTCGAGAGTTGACATCAACAAATTGCCAGAAAGCTGGAAAAATATTGAACGCTTCAGTTGGGCAATACTTTGTATAACATTATTATGTTTATATTAAATAAAAGTTCAAATTTGGAGAAAACACCGCACGAAGCTGGTTATAGACCAACAAATCGCGCAAAGTCGCAAATGTAAGCTATTAGACGCCCATTTCTAGTTACTAAGCATTTCGAAATCACAAAATCACAAAATCTTTGTCGCCTCTTATTTTCCTAGCTGTACTATGTATGTATATATGTTTGTTTATAAACATTTTACTTAGTCACATTCTCGACAACTTTGTCGCCTTACACGAATATGTGAAATTACAAACATTTAGTACTATTCCTTCCAAACAACAACAACTAATATTCACTTGTGATACATTTCATAACTTATTTGATTACTGGCGTCGCTTATTTGTCACAATATGCATGAGAGCAAACAAAAAAATTGCAATCGAACACGCAAGTGTGACGTGTGACCTGTGTTGTTGTCGTGTGAGGTGTGAGCGGAACAAGCGTTAAATGTAAATAATACAAGTTGTCAAGTGGGAGTTCGGGGACACTGCAAAAGAGAGACTGTGAGAGTTACAAAACACGTGGTTTCACACGTTAACCAATTCTCAGTGAATTATTAACAATTAGACGTGTGCGAGTTGGAGGCAAATGTCGGTAGACAGGTTAATTGAAAAATAAAAAATAAAAAAAATCATATGTGTGTATCTCTATATAGGGATTTTTTTTGTTTCACAATTTTTATTCAATTTTAATTTTTTTCTTCTGTTTTGCAATATTTAAATTTTTTTTTTAAATTAATTTTTCTTTTTAATTTTTTTTAATTAATTTTTCTTTTTAATTTTTTTTTATTAATTTTTTTATTAATTTTTTTTACTAATTTTTCTTTTTAATTTTTTTTAATTAATTTTCGTTTTTTTTATATTTCTTATTATTTTTTGCTCTTTAATGTTTTTCTATTATCTTTTTTTGCTTTTAATTTTTTTTTGATTATCTTTGCTTTTTTAAATTAAAAAAAAAATTAATTTTTCTATTTAAAATTCCTCCTTTTTTACTTTAAATTTTTATTTGCCTTTTTAGTATCTTGTTTGTTTTTGCCCGCCCTGATCGAATGTCAGAGCGACATAATTCACGAGTTTGCGGCTTTATTTGCATGCATCACGGCCACAACGATTTGCATAATTAAACACATTTTTTTATACCGAACTTTTTTCGTTGTTGTTGCATGGAAAATGCAAACAGGTGTTTGCGCCTTCGCGCGCTTGAACATATGTAAATTATGCGTGAATTTTTGAGAGTGTTGAAGGAGAAAAAATATTGATTTTTTGATAGACATGTGCGTACACACATACACACATATACCTATGTATGTACATATGTATGTATATCGTCACCTAAAATGCAAAATAACACAACATCACTTTTCATAACATAATATCGAAATGAAATTTTTTTGGTTATAAGCGATATATATATTAAATCTGACTCAAGCTGATTGAAATGATTTTTTTTCAATGTGAAAAATAGTTTTGGTTATAAAGTAACGGTTATATTTTTTTCTTATTATCAGGTTATATCTCGCTTCCAACTATTAGGTTTTGTAGGTTATATATATGATTTTTTCGTAAACCCAACCGTTTAAAAGATATTAACGTTATACTATTTTTGGAAAAATTCTTTATTTCTTATTAATTTTATAACTCAATGACTGCGGAAGCTGAAATTTTATAAATATGCACATACATACATATATGTAATATGATGTTGTGAATCGTAAGCAATAAAAAACTCAGTTTCGATTTTTTCAGCATTTCAGGTGACGATATATACATATGTACAGGCAATTAAGCAAAAAAAAAATTAATTATGCGAACAATAATTATTTGAAAAAATATATATGTATGTATGTATATAAAAATGAGTGAGTAAATATTTTGTATAAAAAATACAATCTAACTTGATTAAAAAATTCACCGCTAACCAGTGATGAGCCTGCAACAGGCAAGCTTAGATACCTTGTTAATGGTGCTCTTCATTCAATATAGCCCGCTGCGTCATGTGTAGTGTTATTTGTATAACTCAAACATTTTTGCTAATAGCGCTAAATAGCCGCAGTCGAAGATTCGTAGAATTCATTGAAATTCAAGTGTTTCAACTTACCTGAAAATAAAAACAAAATATAAACAAAAATTAGTTTGCTTATAAACTTAACTTATTGAGTAATTTATATGCATAAAGAAGATAGCAAAAGTTTCTAAAAAATTCTCAAAATTATGCAAAACTATAAATAAATAAAATTCGCTATAATTTTGTAGAAGAAAAGTGTGCAAAACAAGTGCAGAGCGACGAAGTCAACGATTTTTGAATGCTTAATATCGTTTGTGACGTCATAAGAACGCAAAACATAAGCAAAAATATGTATACATATTCATATAAAATATAGAAATTAATTTACATATTCCAAAAATATAAGAAAGCTTCCCTCTACAAGAACTATAATAACGATTAAAGCTCTTAAGATTTTGTGAGGTTAAAAAAAGCTCAGAACCATAAAAGTAATAATATAATGGTCAAAACTACTAAGCTACTGAAGTGAAGTTTTGTGTTGTGTTCGACTACTTTGAGCTTTAAGCTCTAGGGCTCGTTTCAAAAGTCATCTTAGAAACGCGTAACAATCGATTTTCGAACTATAATTCTAAAAAGAACATTTAAAATTAGACTTATATGTGAACAAAAAGAAACCTTAGACCCTCTAGAAGACAATAATAATGGTCAAAGTTCATACGATAATGTGAGGTTAAAGAAAACTCAGAACCATAAAAGAAATAATATATTGGTCAAAACTACTCAGATAATGAAGTGAAGTTTTGTCTACTTTTCGACTGGTTTGAGCTTTAAGCTCTAGGTAACGTTCTAAAAGCTTCTCAAAAATGCAAAATAATCGATTTTCGAACTATAAAAAGCTAAGATTTTGTAGTTCCCGCTTTAATTGGGGATTTTCACTTCCTTTCCAACTATTTTCGAGCTTAAGCTTTAAGCTCAGTCATCTACGAAACACATAATAATCGATTTCCGAAATATAGTTCCAAAGCGAATATTACAAGTAAGACCTACATGTGAACTCAAAAAAGCTCAGACGGCTCAAAAAGACTGTCATAATGCTGAAAGCTCGTTACATTTTGAAATTTCCTCAATAACTGTAAAATTTCAATCTCCGTGGTTAAAAAAAATATTTGAAACTTTGAAAGAAGACCAAGTGAAAAAGCTCAGAGCGCCCAAGAGTACAGTAATAATGCTGAAAGCTCGTTACATTCGGAAATTCCAGCATTAATTGTAAAATTTCGATCGCCGTGGATCAAAAAAATTATTTCAAACTGAGTACAAGTCACTGCTGCTTTTCCGAAAAAAGCTCGCTTTCTCACTCGTGATTTATTGTTCCGGCCACAGTTGTTGTTGTAAACCAATTATAAGCTCATTTTATGCGCTCGCACCGCCAAGCAATCCTTGCGAGAAGCGCTCAACCTACATACGTCCATGCTATTGACAGCACCGGCGGTAGCAGTCTTTCATAAAAGCATGACAATTACCTCAACTTTGCTTAACCTTGAGCGAAAATCAATCAAAATGCTTGAAAAACCAATAATACCCAAACGAATAGTTGAACAAGAAATTAATGAATTTACATACAAAATCGCACAAAAGCGGCAGCAGCAGTAGCCGGCACCAAGCAGCCAAGGAGCGGAGCGCATAGAAGTTTGCCAATTGTTGGCAGTTTTCAAAAGTGTGCTGTTATTGTTATTGCATTTTTTGGTTCATTTCTTTTCGACGGTAACCTAACCAAGCCATAAATCATGCCGAGGCATAAGTGTAAATTTTATTCTCCACAAACTCATTGTATTTGTTGTTTGCACAAAGGAGGCGAAAATTAAAAACACGTACACACACACACATACACGTACTTGGGGTAGGCATTAAACGGTAAGTGTGCAGTGCCAAGTGTAGTTTTTAAGGGTCAACGCTTGTAGTCAATGTAACTACTGTAAATTTTTGCTGCTGCTGCTGCTGCTACTGCCGGCGGCCGCTCGCCCATTGTACTTAAGCGTAAAGGATGCAAGCTAATAGGGTTTTATGGGTACTTAAATAAGTATGTTTGCAGTGCAGTCAGTCGGCGTGGAGTCAAGAGCACTTCGGCTGGTGAGTAGCGAGCGGTCTGACCTGCCCGTGGAAGTAGCTGCATAAGAAGTGCAGAGAAAAATATTTCAATTAAAAGGCAATAACCACAACAGACAATTTTTTTGAATGCTTTAAGGACGGACGATGTTGTTGTAATTGCTTGAAAAAACTACGTTGTTGTTGCAGTTTTAATTTTTGCAATTTTTTCATTGTTCTCTGAAAGTTTTCGTATTTCTTTTTTGTTTTCGTATGCTTAATGGACGGCTGTTGTTTTTTTTTCGTTGCTGGAAAAATACTTTTTTTTTTACTTTTGCAATTATTTTGTTGTCTGTGATTTTTTTTATTATTTTTTTTTATTACTTTTTTTCATTTTTTATGAACTTTTTCGCTATATCTTCAAAAGGGTATATTAAGTGTTGTAGTGTTCTATTGGTATGTATGCGTACTCCAGCAGTTTTTGAGATGCACATGCTGTTTTCTCCCAAAGAAGTTGCTTATATGTCGGAACTGTCGATATCAGACTATTATAGCATATAGCTGCCATACAAACTGACAAATCAAAATAAAGTCATTGTATGGAAAAATTTTTAATTTGACAAGATATCTTCACGAAATTTTGCATGGCTTATTTTCAAAGACAACACTACAATATCTGAAGAAATTGTTCAGATCGAACGACTATAGCATATAGCTGCCATACAAACTGATGATTTTATGCTACAAGAAATGCACTTATTAAGGGTATTTAAATCGTTGTTATTGTTTTTTTATTGTTTTCATTTTTTAATTGTTTTTCATATTTTTTTTTCGCTGCCATGCTTGGCTGCTTACTTATACTTTTGAGCTGCACGGTAGTCATACAGTAGTAAATATGTTTACTTGCAGCACGGTGGCAAAATTGGCAAAAGTACGCGAAGGCAATTGCGGTTGTAGGCATAAACGTACACATACATATGTATATGTACATATTACATACATAAAAACTTGCAGTTAGATGTGTATGTTTGTTGTGCAAGCGGTAGGTAGCGAGAAAAAGGCAAATATTTTAAATAATATAATAAAATGCGTGGTTGTGAAGTGCTGTCATCTTTAAAAAACATTATATACCGATTTCATTGAAATCGGTCAATAATTTTTTAGGCTTTTTAAGGGTATTTTGTATTATCGTTTTTTGTTAGTTTATTTTAGTATTTTCAACATTTTTATGGGAGGTGGGCGTGGTTATTATCTGATTTTTTCCATTTTTGAACTGTATATGGAAATACCTGAAGAAAACGACTTTTTTTTTTTTGACATTTTTATTATCTTTTCCGATGTATTATATGTTTTTATACTATTTTTCAAAAAAATTACTTTTTTTTATTTTTTTGAATCTTTATTTTTAATGTTATAGGTTTTCGGTTTCCGCCATTTATTTTTAGTGGGCATTTTTGCCCATTTTTAACCTTTTAATGGAGCCATATTTTATATATTTTTTTTTTTCTTAAATTTTTTAATTAATTTTTTTTGTAATTTTTATTTCATTATTTTATTTAAAATTTATTTTATTTTTATATATTTATATACAATATTATATTTTCTTTTATTTTGAATGCTATTTTTTAATAAAATTGTTTTTGATTTTTTATTTTTTTTTTGTAATGGTTTTATTTCATTATTTTTTTATATTTATGCTATATTTTTAATTTTTTTTCTGTAATTTTTTTTATTTCTAAATTTTTATTAATATTTATTTTATTTTTATTTTTATTATTTTAATTTTTTAACAATTTTTTTCTAATTCAATTGTTTTGCAATTTTTTATTTAATTTTTTTTTTTAATAATTATTTTATTTCCGTTGTCCGTCCGTCCGTCCGTCTGTCCGTCCGTCCATTTAAATAAAGATATTTTTTCATTATTATTTTTTCTTAACTTTTATATATTTTTTTTTTTAGTTTAAGTTTTTTGCAATTATTTAATTTCATATTTTTCATTTAATATTTATTTTATTTTCTTTTAATTTTTGTGCTATTTTTTAATCTAATTTTTTTGAAATTTTTTCATTTTATTATTTTCTTTTAATATTTATTTTACGTTCATTTTTTACTATTTTTTTAATTCAATTGGTTTGCAATTTTTTTATTTAATTTTTTTTAATATTTATTTTATTTTTTATTATTTTTCTTAACATTTGTACTATTTTTTTAATTTAAGTTTTTTGCAATTATTTTATTTCATATTTTTCATTTAATAAATATTTTATTTTCCTTTAATTTTTGTGCTATTTTTTAATCTAATATTTTTGAAATTATTTGTATCATTATTTTCTTTTAATATTTATTTTAATTTAATTTTTTTACAATTTTTTTGTTTCATTATTATTTTTTTTTTTTTTTGATATTTATACTATATTTTTAATTTATTTTTTTTTGTAATTTTTTGTCATTAATTTCTTTTAACATTTATTTTATTTTTGTTATTTTTTAATTTTTATACTATTTGTTTAATATAATTTTTTTGAAATTTTTTATTTCATTAATTTTCTTTAATATTTATTTTATTTTTATTATGTTCTCTTTATATTAATATTTCTAAATTTTTTGTTATCATTATCCCTTTTTATAATTTTTATTTTTAATATTTTTTGTTTAAATCGGCAAGAAAAATTCCGCCTGTTTATAAGTAATTGCTGTTAAAATCATGAAATCCCATACAAACGGCTTTGAGTAGGAAACTACGCCATTAAAGCGCCCGTGTACAAGTATACGAGTACAATAAAGCGTAAAATGTAAAAATCAGTACACCAAATTGATTTAAAGAAGAAAAGAAACGTGTATATGTATGTACCATAATAAAAATCGCAAAATTGTCAAAAAAATCGAAAAAAAGATCAAAATTCTATTAAAAGTTACTGCCAAATATGCGCCATAAAGCAATTACGGCTGCTGAGTAAATATGTGAAGCGCGAGAGAGCGAGCCTCAGAGATGCCAAAAATTCCAATATGAAATGTCTAAAATCAAATTTTATGCTACCAAACCGTCAGCCGGCCAGCCAACTCAAACATTTACAGCAAGACAAACAACTAACTAACAGCTAGTCAGGCGGCTGACGCGCGGGCAGGCACTTGGACCAACGGTTGGCTGGGACGCGCTTCACCTATTTCCGCCACCTATGCGTTTAACCTTTATGAAGCAATAATACAAAAAAGGAAAGTACATACATATGTCTACAAAAGTGATACTCCGCTGTATTTCCCCAAGCCAAATAAGAATGCTGCGGAAGGGGCCCCAACACACACACAGCCGTGAATGTATGGTAAATATGAGGTAAAAGGCGCGTCAGCGGCGACGTTAATGGATCGCCGCTTGGCATGTGGTCGCAGCAATCAGTAATATTAAACAATAAGCAAAGAGAAAAAAAGAAGCAACGCAACCAATAAAACACAAAAGATGGGAAAATAAATGGCACAAGGCGGGAGGTGAGACGTGAATTGGTAAAATATGCACATTTCCAACATATGTTTGTATTTTTGAAAGTCAAGTACTTAAAGCGAAAACAAAAGCTGCAGTAAAAACAAAAATACATAACACAAATACGAAGCAACTACAACAGTAAAAACAACAACTAGAAGCACTCGTTGCCGAGTCATGGCACACTGAATCCACAGCACTTGACTAATTTACACATTTTATTGCGGCTAATTGCGGCCCAACTAGCGAGCATATGCTAAGTAAATGCCGTATACATGTATGTAAGTGTGTGTGTGTATTTATTTGTATATGCAGATAGGCATATGTATGATCTATATACATATAAGTGTGGTCATGTAGTAAGGTGAAGGAAACATATGTCTTCAAGTAGTTTTGTATGTAAAAGAGGAAACATTACATTTTTATGAAACACACACACACAAATACACATATACATACATATGTACGTTCATCTGCTGGGTGTAGTATCCATACATTGTAACGTGTATGATAAAGTGCAATAACAATTAAGCGCAGCTAAAGTGGGCCACGCACGCTGCAGGGAGCCACAAACTTAAAAAGGTACGTGAGTACTCTAGTGTTTTCAGTTATTATTTATTTGATTATTTGAATTGGTGCTTTTGGCTTCTAAGCTAATATTTATGAGAGCACTAGTTTGCAATTAAGTGCGGCATAAATTGTTGTTGGGGGCTGTGAAATGATTAAATTATGCGCAATTTCTATTTGCATCAAAAGTACATAAATTGAGGAGTTAAGCGGGGAGGATTTAGAACAATTTAATTAAGAAAATGATAAAAAAACAGGGGAAAAAATTAAATGAAATGTATATGAAAAAAAAAATAAAATTAATTTAAAAAAATTAAACAAAATGTAAGTGAACAAAAAAAATTGAAATGAAAGTAATAATTAAAAATCAAATTGATGTAAATAAAATAAAAATATAACAAAAACAAAAACAAAAAACAAATAAACAAAAGTAAATAAAAATAAATTAAAAAAATTAAAAAAAAGAGAAAAAAAAATGAAAAAATAAAAAAATAAAAAAACTAAAAAAATAAAAAATAAAAAAACTAAAAAAATAGAAAACTAAAAAATTAAAAAAAAATAAAAAACAACAACAACAAAATCAAAAATATTAAAAAAAAAAATAAAAAAAATAAAAAAAAAAAAAAAAAAATAAAAAAAAAAAAAATAAAAAAAAAAAATAAAAAAATAAAAAAAAAAAAAAAAAAATAAAAATAAAAAAAAAAATAAAAATAAAAAAAATTAAAAAAACAACAAAAAAATAAATAATAAATTAAAAAACAACAAAAACAAAAGCATTAAAATGTTAAAAAAAACAAAAATTTAAAAAATAACAACAATAAAAGCACTAAAATATAAAAAAATAAAAAAAAATAAAAAAATAATAAAAAAATAAAACAACAACAAAAACATTAACTACAGCTAACACCATTCACAAATAAAAATGTTTTCCATAACTGCAGTTATTTTGAACGGTCGCTTGTATAACATAATAGCTATGTGCTATATTGATTTCATCGAAACAATACCTTCGAAGATTGTAGCGCTGTCTTTAAGCATAATCCATGCTGAATTTCGGGCAAATGTCTCGTCGAATAAAACAGTTTCTATACAGGCACTTGATTTTGATTGGTTACCTTGTATGGCACCTACATACATACTACAATAGTGGTTCGATCTAAATAATTTTCACACCGATTGTACCGTTGCTTTAAGCAATAACTCATATTAAATATTGTGCAGATATCTCGCCAAATAAAAACGTTTTCCATACAAAGATTTGATTTTGTCCGATAAGTTTCTATGACAACTATATGCTATAGTGGTCCGATATAAATAATACTTTTGGAGATTGTAGCGCTTTCTTGGAGCATAACTCATGCCGAATTTCATGAAGATATCTCGTGAAATAAAAAAGTTTTCTTTAAAAGTACTTGAGTTTAATCGGTCACTTTGTATGGCAGCTATATGCTATAGCGGTTCGATCCGAACAAATTGTTCGCAGATTGTAGCGCTGTCTTCAACAATAATTTGTATTAAATTTCATGCAGATATCTCATGAAATAAAAAAGTTTTTTATACAAAAACTATAATTTGATCGTTCACTTTGTATGGCAGCTATACGCTATAGTGGTCGGATCTGAACAATTTGTTCGTAGATTATAGAGTTGTCTTAGGCAATATTCTACACCAAATTTCGTAGAGATATCTGAACAAATAAAAAAGTTTTTTTAAGAACTTGGGTTTGATCATAAACTTTGCATGGCAACTACATACATACATATATACTAGAGGTTGGTCCAATATCGACGATTCTGGTAAATGAGCAGCTTCATGGCGAAAAAGGCATGTGTACAAAATTTCAGATCAATAACTCAAAAACTGAGCGACTAGTTCGCATATATACAGACGAAAAGATGGACCTACATATATACAGCTTGTCACGCTGATAATTTATGTATATGGTCTACGAGTGTTACAAACTTCCTGACAACTTAAAATATGTTAAAAGTAAAAATATTAATAATGCTGTAAATTCGTCCGAACTTACAATGTAACCACGTGCCTACCGAAAATTATGTCGCGTCGAAGTCCAGGCTTTACAGAATCAAGAATTCGCTTGGGAGCTCGCTGTGAAGCCGTTAATTATATTAGTCACTATAGTATATTGTCAACTAAATTGCAAAATAGTGCAACATCACTTTTCCAAAGTTTACAGCGATATAATTGAAACCACTCATATGAAACAAAATTTGAGTTTTGGTTATAAAATGTTTATATATTGGTTTCATACACTCAAATTGAAACAAAAGTTTTGGTTATAAAATGGTTATATATTGGTTATTATATCTGACAGCGATTTTCGATTTTTTTTTGATGTTATATTGTTTTGAATTTTAAGTGACAATGTACATATGTATGTACATATGTATGTATATGTTGCACCAGCAAACAAGTGTTCTATTGAAGATTTATTAACACCTAAGTGTGAACGGGGACTATAAATATATTAATCCCGACCACAGGCACTAATTGTCAGCAAAAATGTGTTTAGCGAAAAAAGCTACAAAAATCAATTAATATAACAAATAACTTCTAATTTAATAAGAAGGTTAAAATAGTAGTAAAAAATCTGAAATATTAAGAAATAATAGTAAAAAAAAAGCTGAATTTTGTTGAAAAAAGTTAAACCAATAACAACAACAAAATATTCCAAATAAGCTTAAACTAGTACTCACACAAGCGAGTAGCGCGACTGAGCTAAAATTTCTCGAACGGTATTTACCGGAACCAATATTAGCCAGTATTTTTTTCACGCTAAATCGCATGCTGCTCAAGTCGCTTATTTCAAATCAACCGTGTTGAATTAAAAAAAAAAAAGTTAAGTAATGTTAAAAAAGTAAGAAACTTGAGTTGTTGCTTTGCTTGACGTTCATGCCACTAGTGAGTGTTCGTTTGGCCCCGCGATGGTAAGGGAAATTTTCTAATCAGTCAGACAAATGCAATAGCAGCAACAGCAAACTTTCGTTGATAATGCGATTTGCACAATGGAATTATTTTTTTAATCATGCTTCATTTCTTTTTACTATATTTGAAATCACATGACTTCATTTATTATATTAGAAAGCGATTTTATGCAGCAATTATTTATCTATTCTCTTAGCCGCCACCAGTTTCGCGCGCCATAAAGCCAGTGACTCAAGTCCATCTGCGTAGATACTCGTATATTAAGCATTGGCATAAACAATTACTTTCTTTTAGCACCTTTTGCGCCAGCGGGGCGGCGGTCAATAACTTATTAAACACTCGTATGTACAATTTTGGTTAGCACAATGAACTTTATTTTTTAAACGTTTTCGAACGTGAATAATAGGCTTATACTCGTATGTGTGTCGACCTACGCAGCAGACGAATGAGGTTAGGTGGGCGAGAAAGCGATAATTGCACGGAATATCGATGATATAGAAAAGGGAGAAGTGGCGGCAAGGGCGCAGCTATTGTGGTGAGCAACTAACGCTGATTTATGGCACAAATATTTGTT